>NC_142607.1:15306480-15606480 GCF_041222555.1 Hakea prostrata | reverse complement strand
CCCAATGATAATGGGATTTATTCTTGAAATTGGATTGTTGAAGGTTTGTTCTTATTATATTTTCTGTAACTTTCATTACTGTGGCAGTAGTGCAGTACTTCATTTGTTTGCTCTGGAAATAAAACATTAGCTTTGTTCAGACAAGGACCATGGACCCAAATAGTTTGTTGTGTTGACCCAGTAACATTAGTGGTAAAGTGTCAAGTATGAGCTGTCAGTTTCACTCTTTCCCTTTGTATTTCCGGGGTGAAAGCTTCTAAAATGAGTTTTCTATTTGCAGGCTGTTTTCAGTTTTATCACCATGCAGCTCCAGTTGTGTTCGGTTTTCTTCACGTTCTCTTTAGGAACTAGAACTCATTATTTTGGGCGCACAATACTCCATGGAGGTGCAAAAGTATGATCACTGTTTGAACTGTTATCTTAAGAAGTTTATGCCATATTTAACATCATTAGAATGCATACTGATATTTATATGTAAAAACCTTCCCCAACAGTACCGAGCAACCGGTAGAGGGTTTGTGGTACGTCACATCAAGTTTGCTGATAATTACAGGCTATATTCGCGAAGTCATTTTGTAAAGGCGTAAGTGTTGTTTGTCTGTTATAGGTTACACTGGATCTTTCTATTCATCTCTGTGTGTTCTTAAAAAGTTTTGAGCGCATCTGCATTGCAATCAATCTTAATATTTATTGTATGCAGGCTTGAAGTGGCACTGCTTCTTATAGTTTACATAGCATATGGCTATACGGATGGAGGTGCAATTTCTTTTGTCTTGCTTACGCTGAGTAGTTGGTTCCTTGTCTTGTCATGGCTCTTTGCACCTTATATCTTCAACCCTTCAGGATTTGAGTGGCAGAAGTAAGATTTTTTTTTTTTTTTGGGTAGTTTTTGATGCACAGACTTCTTTAATTGGATGGTGGTAAATTTAATTTTTTTAAGCAGTGCTTCTGGCACAACTGCATATACTGACCTCGTTTTCATCCTGTGTAATATACAGGACCGTGGAAGACTTCAATGATTGGATCAGTTGGCTTCTTTATAAAGGTGGTGTTGGAGTAAAGGGAGAAAATAGTTGGGAATCATGGTGGGATGAGGAACAGGTTAGGTCTAACATAATTGTTTAGTTATCTTTTTTGTTCTTTATTACAAAAAAGATAATTGCAATATCCTAGGGTTTTATATTGTTTAAAAGGGTGCTCGTATTTGGTTCTTCTACTGTGAATGTAATTCAGTGTTTAGAAACTATGATTCAGTTGTCTAGATCTCGTAAATAAGAGTGAAGATGCCATTCATCTTATCTTCTTGAGATTGTGTAGACCGTAAACGGATCAGATTCGGCTCCAATATACCACTATTTGTATCCAAGTCCGTTTAGCTAATAGACTATTTGACACCGATCCATGTCTGAAGGAAATTTACAAATGGTTTCCATGAAAATTTATCAGATATGTGGAAATAATCCAATCCAAGAAACTATTCAATTACTTATTGTCAATTGCCCACACCTTTCAACTTCCAGTTCTTCTGCTCTGTTGCAATCTCAGAAGTGAATACAGAACCTGATGTGACCATGGTTGACAACCCCCCCCCCCCTAGGCCCAAAAAACCCAATCCAGAGCTGACAAGAGTACCCCAGGGGTATTTTGGTCATTTTCCAGACCTTTTAGGGTTCAATATGGGTCTAGTTGGAATCCCCTCAATCCAAGGGCGATGGATCTATATTTATTTTTTATTTGGGTTAGTATTTTGTGAGTTATACCATTTTAAATTCTTATTTGAGTTGTATATAAGATAAGACTCTTTCCTATCGTTTAGGAGGTTTCTTATTTTGTAAGAGTTTTCCTTTGATTAAAATTTTTATTTGGGTTTTTGTCCTTTGTTGGGATTCTAATCTAATTTAAGAGTCCCAATTAAAGTGTCTAGTGGTTTCTTATCTGGATAGAGTTAGTTGAAGTCAGTTAGGAGTAGAGTTTGATTTGATTTCAAAGAATGTAATAGCTATAAATAGCCGAGTAGTGTATGTAATTTTCAGTTTTGGATTGAATGAAAAGTTATTAAGGACCAGAGTTCCTGTTTTGAGGGGGTCTCGGCAGATTTTAGAAGATTTTCTTCAAATATTCAACATCAGTCAAGTTCCCAGAAAGTTTTTTCAGGCTTTTGAATTCTGTTCTGCAATTTCCAGCAAGTTTCCATCAACTACAGCCACCAAACGACAGCCCCAGATCAATCCCAGGTTAATCCAGTCCCCTCCCAACCCCATCACAGCTTCCTACCCCCCCCCCTTCTTCTAGACCACCTGGAATTTTCTGGAATTTTCGGACTTCTTCTCAGACCTAAAATTCATGGTCAGGTCTAAGGAAATCTAACCATTAGATATTTCCCAAAAGTTAGGAACATAATCCCCCTAACCCTAGTGACCCTCCATCCTAATTTCAACCCGATCAGAGCAAGCCCTAACCCTAACCAAGAGTCCTAAGCCAAGTAAGAAACCTAGTTTGAACCATAGCCTTAAAGGATTAATTCTGAAATTGTAAAACAACAAAATGAGTGTTAGTTCTAGCCT
Source organism: Hakea prostrata (assembly GCF_041222555.1). Lineage (NCBI taxonomy): Eukaryota > Viridiplantae > Streptophyta > Magnoliopsida > Proteales > Proteaceae > Hakea > Hakea prostrata. Next base: position 15,603,916 of record NC_142607.1, on the reverse strand, counting down.
AATCATACCCTTGAATCATCCCTTACTCAACCCTAGAAGCCTTAAACCCCCCCCCCCCCCCCAACCTAGTTTTCTGATTTCTATTAAAATTTCAGATCTGAGTTGACATTACAGCAGGGTTTCAGAGTTCTAGGATACCCTGTACACCCTAGGAAACCCATACTCTTTGATGGAAATTCCTGACAGTCCTTAGATTTAGGAAAATTACCATACTATCCTTAACCCTAAGTCTGGTTTTACAGCACAACCATTGCCAAGAATAGCCCCAAAAAAGTCAAAAGAGTCTTTTACCATGGCTGTCAAGGGGATCTTTTACACCCAGATGGTGGTTCTACCCACAGCTGTGGCAGTGAGCTCAGAAGATCAGGACATATAGAGAAAGAAGACGACTGAGCAGCAGTAAATAAACTCCAAAGAAGAGGGGGAAAAGAATTAAAAGTTGAAAAGCAGAGAAGAAAAGCAAGAAGGAGAACAAGTGAACAACAAATTCAGATCCCATAACACAGCAGATTGTGATTGGGTTGAATCTAAGGAGGCGACGAAGAAGACGAAAGACTCTCACCTCGGCTGTAATGTGGGAGAACACATAGACCAGGTATATACACTTGTCGATGCCATTGGTTACTGGTTGAAGGGGCGGAGCAGCTAGGGTTTCGCATTTTGCCAACCTTGAAGAATGACGGCTTTGTTTTGGGACCTAATGGGTTTTTTTTTCTTCTTTTTTTTGATAGAATTCCTAGAGCATTAATTTGGCAAGTACTAGAGAAAAGAAGTATTGCAAGTAAATATGTAGACATAGTTAAGGATATGTATGATGGTTCAGTGACAAGTATAAGAACTGTTGAAGTGTATGCACTTTGAAATATTTACTGTTCCGGTACTGTTCACGTGAACAGTAAAATCTGTTTGTATGATGTTAGTGATGCTACTCTACTTTCTATTTCTAATGTTGGAGTCTTGCTACGTAAGTTTTGGGAGATTTTAGAAAGCATAGTTTCTATTTTGGTGGTAGTTTCTATTTTCAGAAATTTCTATTTTAGGAGCTAGGAAGTTGCTAAAGTTGTAATTTTTTGTTTCCTTTTTTTAGAGGACAATTACTTGTCTCTCAAGTTGTATTAGATTCATTAGAAGCTATAAATAAAATGGCTTTGTGAATCTAGACTCTTAAGCAAGAATCACAGGCCTCTTCTACTAGTTCCTCATCTCTCTTCTCTTCTTCTTCTTCTCTCTTTTCTTTGTTCTAGTTCAGTTGTTGTTTTGATTATTTAATGCTTGTTTTCTAACAACAATAGGGGGACAAAGTAATGAATTCCCAATTACAGGGCTACATCAAGGATCAACTTTAAGCCCATATTTATTTGCACTTGTAATGGATGAATTAACCTAAGACATTCAAGACAAGGTCCCTTGGTGTATGCTTTTTGCTGATGATATTGTGTTGATAGATGAGACTTAAATGGGGATTAATACCAAGTTAGAATCATGGAGAGCAACTTTAGAATCAAGAGGCTTTAAATTAAGTAGAACGAAAACAAAATATCTAGTTTGTAACTTTAGTCATGATCGGGCAAACGATGAGGTGGTGAAACTAGACGATAAGGAGATTCCTCAGAGTGATTCTTTTAGGTACTAAAGTTCAATCATAAATAAAAGAGGTGATATATAGGATAATGCTTCCCAAAGAATTAAAATATGGTGGATGAAGTGGAGAGGTGCGTCCAGGTCTTGTGTGATCAACGTATTCTATTAAAGCTTAAAGGAAAATTCTATAGGATCGTTGTTCGACCAACTATGATGTACGGTGCAAAGTGTTGGCCTGTTAAAAAGAATCATATAGATAAACTCAGTGTAGTAGAAATGAGGATGTTAAGATGGATGAGTAGCAAAACTAGGAATGATAAGAAAAGGAATGATTATATTAGAGTTGGTCTAGGCCCATAAGTGATAAGCTTTGGGAAAGTTGTTTGAGGTGGCATGACCATGTTCAACAGAGACCTATAAATGCCCCTGTATGGAGAAGTGATATAATTCAGATTGAAGGAACTAGAAGAGCTAGGGGCAAACCTAAGATAACCTTAAGAGAAGTGGTGAGAAAGGATATGCATAGCTTATGCCTTGTATCTAGCATGACTTCAAACAAAACTGATTGGAAGGCTTATTGTTGTATTTTCCTTTTTTCTTGTTCCTAGGATAAAGATTGAGTATTGGGGTAACTTGGGTAAGTGGCCAAGTAGGGTTCCCTCGTTAAGTAAGATGTTGAAATTTAAATCTATTATATGTTTTGAAAAAAAATGAAACCATGTTACTCTAATTAGATAAAACTTTAACCGGATATTATCCGGTCTGGTAAGTAACTATCTGAATCTGAATGCAATTACTTATCAGTTGGATACAGATATATTCTGGTAAGAAAAATTATGTATTTGGAGTCCCTGGAATGAATGTGGTTTTGCATTCAGTAGCGGATTTACAGGTCATGGGTTGTGTATCAGTACACTACAATTTTGTGTAGTTTTGAATATTCTATGGCTGTTAATATTGCTCAATTAAGATTCATCTACTGCCCATTGCTTTTAATTTCTGTTCTCACATGCTTTGAGCATGATTTGTTGTTCTGTGTTTATTCTGTTTTGTCTTTCCATTTCTCACTCTTTCTCTCCCGCTCTGTTTTTACAGATGCATATCCATACACTGAGAGGTCGGATATTGGAAACCATTTTGAGCTTGCGATTTTTCTTATTCCAGTATGGTGTTGTCTACAAACTCCAGTTCAAAAAAGATAGCACTTCACTGGCGGTATGCTTCTTCACTTACACTATCCTCACTACCTTCCCCCAACACAAGAGAAAGAAAAAGGGTTTTTGACTATCTTTATTTGTGTTGTTTGTGTGATGGTGATTTAACTTGGTTCCAGTATCATCCCTTTGAATTATCTTCTTAATTTTGTTGGCTTTGATTTAGTGTCAATATGCATGATAAAAGAAAATGATGTTCTGCTTGTGTATTGGTATAACCTGTGGGATAAGATCCCTTCCTATACCCATACAGACCACCTGTTTTTGCCTCATGGAAACTAGAATGGTGTGTGGCAACTTTAACCATTGCATAGATTATGGTTTGGATCTACCTCTGGTCAAATTTCAGATCCGAATTGAATTATATGAGTCCCTTAGTTGGCATAAAGATATTCTATTAGGTCAATTTCACATGAGCCCTTTTTAGATAGTATAATATAATATGATATATGGTAGCAAGTTAGTTGAGTATAGATTTGGATGTGTCAAAGAATCTTAAGCTTTTGGAAATATCCTCCTGAAAAGCACGGGTAAGACTGCAAAATTTGTAACCCTCCCTTGCCCCCCAGTGGTTGAAGAGCCTCATGCATTGGCTACCCTTCTATTGGGTTAAAATAGCCAAAGTTTCAGAATAAACTCTCAATATTTATGAAGGCAGAACCAAATAAACATGAGTAATTCCTTGACCATAAATTTGCGCATCCCCTTAGAGTCAATCTTGAAAGTATTAAACATTTTAGGTTCCTGATGTAAACTGTGCTTTCTTAGTCAATTTTGAATGTATTAAACATTTTGGGATCCTGATTTTAACTGTGCTTTCCTAAACTAGCTTTTTTTTTTCTTCTTGTAATAATGATTGCCTCTCTCATCTACAGATTTACGGGTTCTCCTGGGTTGTGCTAGTGGCGATTATCATGATATTCAAGGTTTGCACAGCCCTAGTATCTTTTCTTCTGTGGCCGATATTTTATTCAACACCAATGCTATGAAATTTCTGTATGGCTCTTTTTAGCGCTAATTTCTCAGTTATATACTTGTATCTTCTATTCTTATGCAGATATTCACCTTTAGCCCCCGGAAGTCAACCAACATCCAGCTGTTAATGCGTTTTATACAGGGAGCTTTAGCTTTAAGTATTATTACTGCAATCTGTGTTGTTGTTGCCGTAGGAGATCTGACAATTTCAGATATTTTTGCAAGTGTTCTAGCATATGTTCCTACTGGCTGGGGTGTTCTATCAGTAAGTGATTTTTTTAATGTTTTCTTCTTTATCTTTTATTTTTTGCTAATATATAATTCACTGTCAAACCCCAAGAGAGAGGGTGGGGGGAAATATAAGCTCTACAATGCACTTGAGAGTGACAAGAATCTTGGGCCCTAAATCAGGGTCATGGCAGGAATAGGCTTAGCTAAGAGCATTCAAGGCTGGGATTGGGCTTGCAAAAACCTTACCCAGCCCATCCATGTTGCAGCCCTAGTTATTTCTAACTTTGAGACGAATGGGAAAAGCAAAAAAGAAAATCCATTCACCATTGCTGATCAATTCAGAGTAAATGAGCCATTTCCTTCTCAAAGATTCCATAAACATCCTCCATTAAGAACTATAGTGGGTACATTCCTTCTTTAAGACTCTGCTAGAGAAAATAGTAACTTGAAGAAAATAAATTACTCCTTTGAGAGAGAAACTTCCAAAGTTGAAAGCACTAAGCCTTTCAAACATAGTTGTCAAAGCGTCCGCCTAGGCGGCAAAGTGGTTTTTCAACGCTTTATTTTCAACCGCTTAATTGACTCCCCATCTACAAAGGAACTCCAAGGCCCAAAGTGACATAGAACCTATATTTGTTCCGGGGCGGCCTCCCCAAACTGTCGGACAAAAAGAATGTGAAGCATGAGCCATACTCAACATCAAGAATCAATGAATTAGTAAATGCCTAGGCGGACACTTTGACAACCATCGTTTGATGAGATGAACTTATGTTTATGTTCTTTTTTTGAATAATTTTTCATAATTATAATTCTTGAATGGTTGCTTTTTTTGAATGAATGTGACTATTCAACGTTTGTTTAGCTTATTATAGAAAGTAGTTTGACAACTATGCTTTTAAACTTGAGACTCACTACCTTTTGAAAGCATAGCAAGCTAAGACTTGGGATGACAACTAACTTTCTATTTCCCTGACACCTAATATTTAAAATTTTATATTTCCGCTTATGAGAGAGAATCTTGTAGAAGTAACCATCCTATGCCATATATTATCAGAACTACTTTTGTTTCTGACTTTTTGCATCACTAGTTGAATTGTATACGGAAAATTCTTACATCTAATTTGTGTCAATCAAACCCAAAGTAAATTCTTGGCTAATAACATATTAGCATCACTGTTGAATGTGTGGGACAAAAATATCCCTAAATCAAATTTGAGTTGGATAAATATTCTAAGGAAGTATAGTTTGCCATTACAGTTTTGGGTTAATGTTGTCTTGTTATCAAAGTGCAGCAAGATTCCTCATCTTAAAGCTGCTATTTGGGGTTTCTGGCCATTTTATATTGTTTCATAATCAAACTAGTTTGATAAGGACATTACATAGAATTTTACATGAAGAGTATCTGCCAACTCAATGTCTTTGAGGTTGGGATTGGTATTAGTGTTTTGACAATCTTTTCCGAGTCTTTGATGTTCTCATTAAGTTTAGGTGATAGATTTCATTTTCCCTTTAGTAACCTCTTGCTTTTCTGATTTTCACAGCTAGCCATCACATGGAAGAAGATAGTAAGGAGGCTGGGACTTTGGGACTCAATACGTGAGTTTGGCCGATATTATGATGCTGGCATGGGTGTAATTATATTTGCACCAGTGGCATTTTTATCATGGTTCCCATTTGTTTCTACCTTCCAGTCGCGTCTTCTCTTTAACCAAGCATTCAGCAGAGGGCTGGAGATATCCATCATCCTTGCCGGAAACAAAGCCAATGTTCAGGCTTGAACCTTAAATGCTGTGTTTCAGATAAATATGATAGCTTTTTTCTGCATTTGCCTATTTCTTTAATGTAGTATATGACCAGGACCTAAGGGGGTCATCGTCCTTTTTGGTTACACCTTCAGGGTTGATTATCCATGTTGTGTTGCTGGGTGGTTAAGAGACTACCATATTCTGAGCTCTGACCTGTGATTTCCATGGCGGGAGCATGTAGGATAACTACAACGTAAATAGCACCATGTACAGGTTATCTTACTTCAAATATTGTACATATGTATTTGAGCATTTAATCTCTCCTATATTTTGATTCTCGGTTTCTTCATTTTTGATTTCGTTTCTGATGGCTCATGAACCTGTGTTTCTTTCTCCCAAAATGATGGGTTGCATTTTCAATGTGAGACTTTCCAGTTTCATTACGGATTCCTGCTGCTAAGTTAACCCTAGGTTATTGAAATGTTTGTACATGGAATTCCTCTAGAGAGTATTTAGAATGCAGCTGATGTGCTGCACGTACAATTGGGTTTTTGAGTGTAGACGGGGTTGCCTATCTCGAGTTCTCCATACACGAACGATCCAAGAAGAGGTTAATTTTGATGCTGCTGTATGCCTCCCAAAATTTTGCATGTGATAAGAACCCTCTGCTGTGCACTTCTCTCTGCAGCGTGCAGTAGTGCAGCACCACCAGGAAGGCTGAGATTAAAAGGTTAATTTTAAGTGAAAAGATCCGTTTTGAGAGATCCGATTAACACATACCCATGAAAGCCCGGTTCAAACGTTCTTCAATTTCCACGACTTTCGTTTTCTTCTCTTCGTTTCCTGGGGTTGCAAATGCATTAGATACTCTCAGCCCTGACGCTTCTTTCTAGTTGGCTGTAGTCCTTGTGTATTTGGCTGTTGAGGTTCAAGGTAATCAATCGATGGTTTTCCCCTTCGTTGGGGCGAGTGAGGTCTTGGACCTTTCTCTATCGTCTTTGTTTAGTAATGAATGTCTCGCAAATATTTTTGAGTGAGGTTTTACTTCACTCCTCTCCAGTCTCCAATATGTTATCTGATCTTGGATTTAGATCAAAAAACAATAGATTATGGGATTGAGAGTTAGGCGAGGGATACTGTCAAAAGTAATTTCATATGGTTTTTTGGAACTTCATTTGTTTCGTGCTAATTCCGATCATGGATATCTTAATATTTCCAAAGGGATGTGCAATCAGAAGACTAGTCCTCTAGAGCCATTCTAGCATACTAGTTCAAGAACCAGTCTTTTGACTTCACATTCTTAATCATTTTATAAGTTGCCAACTAAGTTTTCCTTGAAAGTGTCCGGAAAACAGGGAGCGAGTTTGAGATGCCACCGAAATTTAGGTAGGGCAGGGAGAAAATCAAGAACAGCTTATTTGTTGAATCATACCATGTGAAAGCTTTATTATCCACTCGTGTCAAGACCTTTGCGAGGATGAGAGCATGGGACGACAGACTACCTGTGTGGTGAGGATTTGAATCCTTCGTTTTTATGTTTCATATCATAGATATACAAACCACGCATCAACATTGTAAAGATTGACATGAAAATAAAAAAAAAAAATAAAAAAAAAAAAATTTGGTAACCCAACATTCATTTAAAGACAATAGCTGAAACACCTTAATTACATAGTTCAAGGAGCCAAGGAGAGGAAGATGGCCATGTAGTCCTGCCTCCAAGGGACAAGGTCTTTCTAGCTAGAGAATGAGCAACAAGGTTCACTTTTCTAGAACAATACACAAAAGAACACCGATGAAAGTGGTGTATTACATAGTTGATATCTCTTACAATTGATTGCACCTCAGCAAAACCATTCCCACACCCGCCGTTGAGCCAATCCACCAATGTAGCATTATCCGACCTAATATGCACTCTGCCAATTCCTTCTGAATGACTTAAAACTGTTGGTCCCTATATTATTGCTTAATTACTGTTAGGACTCTGCTCTTTATGGAATTACTACTATTTTCTTCACTTCTAACGATGTCAATACTCAATAGACCGTTATGGTTGGATGTTTAATTTCTATTTTACCCTTCTAAAATTAAGAAACCAAATGACAGTATTATCTTCATTTAGAAGAAAAAAATTAATTATCACAAACTTTCAGATTTGGCAATTTTTAAAAAAAATAGGATTTATTTGAGTTTTCTTTTAAAATATTTTATTGAGTAAATCTTTTTGAAAATCTAACCAGTTGGAAAAATTTTCTTAGTTTTTTTCCTAATTAGTAAGGATAGTAATGTAATTTAATATAAAGTATGAATAAATAATATAAAACCTAAGAGTTATTTTAGAGTTTTTGAATAAACTAAAGATAAAACATCATCATCACTTAACTAATAGAGCTTATCAGCAAGAAACATCAATAATTACAAGCAATGTTCAATATATCTCTTCATGTCGCCGTGTCGGTGGCTGGCGACACAGCGATGTTTTGCCGATACTTCAACGATTTTTGGATATGTGCTTGCAGGTCAAAGAGTGCAGAAACACTTTGTCTATTTCTGTGATTGTCCCTCTCCTTTCTTGAGATCAATCATGTAACTCTCCTCATCAAACCCAAATTTATGAGCAAACAAAGTATGAAAGGATTAGAAAGGGAAGTAGCAAGCGTAGGGCTCCAAATTAATAACGAAAGGAAAAGAATAATAGAAGAAGAAAGGATGAGTTGGAAGCGATATTGATCTGATAGACGAGGCCAATCTTCTTGGTAAGCTCTTTACCAGTGTCGGAGGCCAGGTGAAGCTTCATCTGCTCTAGTATCGCTGTAGCTCATTTTTTGACATGGTTAAAATCTAAAATAGAATTGGGGATTTGACAAAATAAAGAAAACGCAAGCAGAGAGAGAATGGGAGAGAGAGAGACTGAAGAAAAAAGTTGCAGGCTAGAGATAAATAGCAGCGGTGAAGTTTTTCGTCATCAAAGTTGGAGAAGGTGAAGATTCAACGTCAACAGTTCGATTTTGTCCGATATTTCGCCTGTTTGACAATTTTCCGGCGACTTTCGGTCGATGTCGTATCGAAGCTGAGTTTCGTGTCGCCCTTCAGCGACATGCCGACTTATCACCGAAATGTTGCAATAAGTCGGCGACATAATGTACTGTGATTACAACCAAATTCTAAAGTTGAATTAATAATTTTAAAAAATATAATGAATAAAGTAGTAATTAGGCTTTAATATGTGGGGCAAGAATAATTATCCCTCTTCAACCTAAGAAAAGAAGAAAAAAAGAAGATGGTGATTATCCTCAAAGACACATATGACCATATTTCTCTTTTTTTTTTTTTGGTAAAGAAGACATTTATTGAAGACTGGAGCTAGTACAAACATTGACTTCTTCATTGCACATCTGAAGAAACCAATGATTGGTGTTACGCCAAACAATCGGTAGCTCGACCGAGAGGGCCACCTTAGCCAAGAAATCTGCAATCAATTTGTAAGACCTTGAAATGAAAATAAAAACACAAGCTACAAACTCCATTTGAAGCTTATGACCATATTTTTCATATTTTTCGATACTTACATGTGGGTAGGGTGTGTGTGACCAACTCTAAAGTCAGAACATTACATAGAGGAGGGCGTGGATCCCCCTCTCGTTACCAAAGATATATATATATATATATATATATATATATATATATATATATAACAAAAAATACGAAAAAGAAAAAAACAAAATGTACAGAGAAAAGTTACGTAACCTCAAGGACAGGTCCGTTTTGGAAGGTAGTCTTTGCGAAAGACTCGCTCTCCTTCTCCTCTTCTTTCTCTCTCTCCCCCAACATTTTCTGCTTCATTTTGTGTAGTTTTCCTTTCTGGCGTTCTCTGTCTCTTTTCTTCCTCTCTCTTTCTTCGCGGTCGTCTCCGATACTCTCCTGTTGGAACTCGAAGCGCCTGCGATCTTACGCTCATGTCGTCGGTAAGTATTTTCTTCCTTTCACCTTGTCTCTCTTTCGTTTATCACTTAATTGCAACTCCGTCCAATGTTTGTTTTTTAAATTCCTTTTTGCTTGGGAAACCGAATCAATCAATTTCCAGAATGAGATTTAAAAGTTTTGCCTCTGTGTTTAGGGCTGAATTATGAGAAACCATGGTATGGACATCGGTGTCTTCGTTTGGTATAACAGAAGCACGGATGATAGGTGTTGGTTAAAACGATTTATTCTTTCGTTCCTTGTCCAATAAACTGAGTGAGAAAATGGTCTGAAGAACATGTATGACATTATCTTGGAAGACAAAAATCTGTTACAATGGTCCCATCAGTGAACGTGTCTCTCGGTACCACTCCTGCTTGCAAACCCCTCCTTAGTCTTTACCTTGCTTTCCCATCCCATGTCCTCGAAAACTATATTTCAGATGTGAGTGATTTTATCAAACGTCCATCTCCATTGAAAGAATGGTTTTCAGCGTAGAAACATGTAAAAATGGTTTTACACAAGAATTGGTCTCCCAAGAGAGAAAAGGTATCAAGCCTATACTGAATGTCTAAAGATAAGCAGAATTAAGACCAGAAGTATAGTGTATACGTTTAGTAGGCTAGGAAGGGATAATGAGGTGGTGAATATTTGATGGGAGGGAAAAGCCACAAACTAATCACTTGTATATCTAGGATTTTTAATAAATGAGGGCTACTTAAATGATGATGTTTCCCAAAGGATTCAAAGAGGGTAGAGGAAGTGGAGATGTGTGATTGGAATTCTGTGTGGTGGATTTACCTCTTTAAAGCTTGAAATTTTATGGGACTGTCATTAGGTCATCTATGATGTATGGGGCAGCATGTTGGGTTCTGGAGAATTGCCATATAAGTAAACTTGGTGTTACAAAGATATGAGGATGTTGAGAAAACTGGGAAGGATAGAGTAAGGAATAACATATTAGAACTAGGTTGGGAGTAGCTCCAATACTAACAAACTTAGAGAGGGTCATTCGAGGTGTTGTCATATTCATTGGAGGCCTTCCAATGCACAGTTAAGAGAGTAACTTGATCTTGATTGAGGGAACCAAAAGAACTAAGGCAGGCCTAGGATTACCGTAAGAGAAATGGTGAAGAAAGGCATTCTTCAAAGGCCTTGTTCATAAGATGACATCAAACATGGTTGATTGGAGAATAAAGATCCATGCAGTCAACTCCATTTAGTTGGACTATGATGTGATCTTATTTATATTACACTCCATGTCTAGGCCTGGAGCATAGTGTTGGGCAGTTAAGAAGTGTTACACTTCTAAGAAGGGCAGATGCCCTAGAGCTCTCTTGATGTTGTATGCCCCCCCCCCCCCCCATCTACTTAATTATTGTTGAGCCTCTTCTAGGATGCATGTAGATGTAGCTGAGCCCGTTAAACTTGGGATAAGACTATATTTTACTTTAGTGGAGAGTGCAGAGTATGATTTGAGCATGTTGGAGGGAATAAAAACTATTGGCCTTTGAACAGCCTAGAATTCAAGTCTTTGGAGCACTTTATTACCCCATACGTTACATCATAATTGAGAGAGGTACTAGATTTATTTTCCATCATTTATGCTCAGAGTGGCAGATGATTGTAACATATAAACGCTGTCCTTGCGTTCCATCATTTTCACAATCTAACATATCAATTTCAAACGTGAATGGTGACCCTTGCCTTTTATATTACTCCTTGATCATGTGGAAAGCATGAACTCTGCACTAAATTTTGGCAATTGAAATAACTTTACATCTCCTTCCTTGAGCTTCTTCTAGTTACGTTTTATATGGCAATTGAATAATTCTTTTTTAGAATAGAAACTACTATGTTGAATTTCCATATCTAGGATGCCCCATGTAGAGGACAGTTTTCTTTCATAAAATATTTGATGATCATTTTTGTCATACTGGTTCAGTCAACTATGTGGAGGAGAGATTGAATATCTCTGAGTGGAAGTAGAGAGTGTGCTCTATTTTTTTTTTATTTTTTCTCTTCTTTTTTTTTTATTATTTTTTTTTTTTGGTGGGGAAGGGAGTGGGGTGTACAAGTGACCTGCTCCTAAAACTGAAACTAGAATTGTATACGACATTCATGAGGCCTACCACATATGTGAAGCTAAATATTGTGCAACCAAGGAGCTACACAAATAGAATTTATATACTGCCAAGTAACACAATTTGTCATCTAGGTTCAGTCAAGGGAACATAGTCTATCATTAGGAGTCTACATGAGAAAATTTGTTCCCATGATAGAAAATTCAGCTAGAAGAGACAACTTATCCTGCTGCAGATAGAAAAGCAAGCTAAAGGCTGAAGGGTAAGGGTTAGCTGTTACTCTAGAAAGAAGTAACACAACTTTTAATGTGTTGTTTCGTGTGAGAATTTATTTCTACCAATTATACAATGTGAGGTTCTTCAGCTTCTAGCTGACTTTTCTATCTGCAGCAGGATAAAGGACAACCACTACCCTATGAAAGAAGATACACAAAACTTTCAACATGTTGTTTCGTATGAGAATTCATTTGACCAACTATAACATGAGGGATTCTTCAGCCTCTAGTGACTTTTTTCATCATTTGCAGCAGGATAAGGGTCGGCCGTTACCCAAATTTGGCGAGTGGGATGTAAATAATCCTGCATCAGCTGAAGGGTTTACAGTCATATTTAATAAGGCTAGAGATGAGAAGAAGACCAGCGATGCTGCAGGTGGAATGTCACCTGGAAGAAATGAGGCAGACAGAGAAAATGAAGATTATCAGTATACCACAAAGGTATGATTATGGCATGTGTGTAAATAAGGTAATGTTTGATAGCTTTATACTACCCCCATGAATCTCCTGTATTCCTTCATTGTATTTGGCAGAGAAAATGGTTATGCTGTGGTTGAAACTGCAGTGCTTTTTGGAGCACTGAGACCGTGAACATGGGCGCTGTGATGGTATAGTACTTGCGAGTTTCCAGATCCCCTACCAGACTGATGAACTGGGGGAATATAATCTATGGTGCATATTTACTCTTTTGCCTGCAGTTTTTCTTCTTTTTTGCTTTTTTTTTTTTTTTTTTTTTTTTTTTTCTGATTTCTTGTTCATCCTTTATGTTCCCCAAAAGGTTCTTATATTTATGTACCCTACTAGAAGGAAAAGAAGAAAAGTAGTGGGTATAGAAAACATGACTTGCTTGCCCGTTGTCCTTGTTTTGAATGTGTGGATGGTTTTGAGTTGTTTGTTCATATGTTCTGAACTGTAATATTATTTGCCGAAGTAAATATATCTATACCATGATATGATATCTGGCGGAACTGGAACACGTGCAATAATAGGAAGTACATGGAGTGGATGGCTGGGGATCATCATGTCCAATGTTTGGACATTTGTAAATGCTCTGGTTGTTCAATAAGTGCTTTATTGAAGCTTTTGTGGGAACCGAGAAACATGAAAAGCATAGGGAAAATGAGGATTGCTACACAGCTTGCCGAGTGAAGCCATTGTTTTTTCAGCAAAGCAAAGCTTTTATAGTTCGACAATACTTGATAAACGTTTGAACCAACCCTTTTAACTTCCATTTTCATGTCAAACAAGTACAAAATGGGTAAAAGGATGAGTGAGAGAAGTAGTTGGTTAAACGAAGGGGAGTTCTTGCAAGTTGCAACCCACGAATTGAGGAAGAAGAAGACAATCACTAAGAAACAGGGGAAGTAAGTTGGGGTTTTCAGAGTAGATAATCAATCGGGTTTTCTCATATGCAGCAGGTATAGGTTAAATGGGTTTTCCTCAGGAGTTACACTTAAAAATTACCATTTTGATCTCAACCATTAAACTGGTATTTTACACGTCACAATTTAGTGGTGCATTGTTGTGCATAGCAAAGTGATGTTCACAACAGACAATTATTTTTTTGCAAAAGGGTGGTTCTCAAAAATTTTGAAAATATCATAGGGCAGCGGCCCATCAAAATATTTGGGATTACCTTGATTTTGGAGTGTCTAAGGTGAAGTTATTCCATACAATGGAGGATAAGGTGGATCAAAAATTTCAAGGGTGGTCAAAGAAGCTTCTCAATCATACTAGTAGAGAAATTCTTCTTAAATCTGTGATTCTCCCCTACACAAATTATGTTACTTCCCATTTTAATTTGCCTAAGAGCATCTATCAGAAAATAAAATCTAGAGCAACAAGATTTTATTGGGGAGGATCAGAGGCCAAGTCAATCATTCATTAGATCTCATGGGATAGGTTAACAAAGGCAAAAAGCAAAGGTGGGTTGGTATTAAAGGATCCTTACATTCAAAACTGAGCTCTTCTTATGCTAAAGTGGCATGTCAATTATTTTTAGATCCAACCTGAATTGGGCTTAATTTATCAGGAGGATATATTTTCTCATTACCTCATTTCTAGAAACAAAGATTGCTAATAATCTATCATGGGCATAGCGAAGTATTTTGGAAGGTAAGGAAGTACTAAAGTTGGAGTTGATATAGAAAATAGGAAGTGGGAATTTTATTAAAATTTGGGACAATAAGTGGGCACTAAACTTGAGAGAATCCAAAATCCAATCTATTAGGCCAAATGGATGTGGTTTAGAGTGGGTGGCAAATTTGATTTGTCAACACACCCAAACTTGGAAGGACGATTTAATTCGTCAATGGTTCAACCCACACAAGAGAGCAACAATTTTAGCCATTCCACTTTCATTATTTCCTACTGATGATGTTTTACTAGGGGGCAACAATGATGGACAATTTGCAATTTAAGAAGTCTATCATGTGCAAATAAAGGACCTAGCAGAGTCCAAATAGCTCGTAGCCTCTTCCTCAAAAGTCAAGAAATGAGAAATTTTACTAGAAGCAACAAGAAATTACATATGGAATTATCTAACACTTCCTAAAATTAGAACTTTTATGTTGCGAGTTTGTAATGAAAGTGTAGCATCGCCAGAGGCATTGAATGTTCGAGGTATAAAACAAATTTTACTTGTGACGAGTGTGGAGTAGCAGAAGAGTCTATTTCCCACATCTTATATAACTGTAATGTTGCTAAGCTAGTACAGTTTGACAGCCCTTATTCGTAGAGGGTACTGAAAACAAATGATAGCTCCCTTCGGATTACCAAAAAAAAAAAAATAAAATAACTCCCTTTGGGATTGGATTACTATCTTGGAAATCTAAGCATGAATAAGAATGATGGTGACTTGACTTCGGTTGCAAAACCTTGGCTCTTTCATCGTATAGTCGTTATGAAAGGGACACAATGATAAAATATCTAGAAAAGAAGTCAATCACCATGAGAGATCCTAAATGCAGCCTTGAGAGCCCATGCTAAATTTTGGAGTAACATGAAACAACCTTGCCAAAAAATAAGCCTAATCTAAATATGCCTGGAAACCCAGGTATTTGTAAACCACCTGAACCTCCCCTTTTGAAAATTAAATGTCAAGAGGAAATTGGGTGGGCTAAGCATCATAATATGGGGTGAAGATGTAAAGCCAAGATTAGTTAAATCCACACCAGTTTTGCGTTCATCGACATTGGAGGCTGAGACTAGAGGGCCAGACCATTGGAGGCACTTGGCAAAGTGATAGAACACATTTGGGTTAAATATGCGTAAGCAGTAAATGATATTCTTGTAACATAGGATCACCCCGCCCCTCCTTTCCTCTTACCCATTACCCATTACCCATTACCCATTGTAAAAGATCCAATTCGTGATAATGTAGTTTATGGACTATAGAGTCCACCATATTTTTAGGCGATCCAGCGATATTATGAGCCCAATTGAATGGCCTATTTCCACTGCAAGCCATTTTCCAACCACTCCTTTGGCTCTTTCTCAACGAAATGTTGATTACCCAAAAATAAAAAAAGAAAAAAAAAACAATTCCTACTCCGGGATGAAAGCTCAACACCTGACACACAAAACTGTGCCAGTTAGAGAAAAACAAAAAACGAGCCAACCAACCGAAGCACTAAATGGTGGATTACCCAAATGATCAAGACGATTCAGCTCTCCAACACCAAAAAGCACCATCAGGTGATTGAAGAGGATATAAATTCAGCCCGCAGGCCAGAGAGCTTCAACGAAAACAAAGAAAGCCTTTCGGCAGTGACTTGCATCACCACTCTCGGGAGATAGACCAAACCATGCTTATGGATTCCTTTGATGTCAACCCTCTCGCCCTTTCAAGACCTCATAGTTCTCCCATCAATGGCAGAGTAGTCAACATCTTGCAGGAGATTGGGGTTTCTGATTTTTAAAAGAAATTTGGACGTCCAGCGACAGTAAAAAAAAAATCAACAATACAACACCTAAATCCTTCCGTCCTTTCTTCTAGTTCCTTACCGGTCACATGACACAGATTTATTACCTATCACGAAAATAAACAAGACAGAATTATACTTATTACCAGATTACTGGTACAGAGCCTCTACCACTCCACATCCTGCTACTGTAAGCTATTCTGGGTTTGCAGAGTTGCTAACATATGGGGACCAAGAATTGGTACCGAAGCACCTGAAGTAGCTTAAAAGGCATAATTTACTGGATGGTCAAATTTACAGGCAGGTCCAAACTTGCAAATGCCATATCGATGATAGTGCGTGCAAATGCTCTGATCCTGGTAGTCACAGACAAAGATCAAAGTAATTAAAACAAAGCACCAACTGAGAGAGAGAGATGATGACAAGTAGAAAGAGAAGTGCCAAAATACAATTCTTGTTGCACTAGAATCTGCACAGAAAGTCCAAGCCAAGTTTTTAAAAGCGAAAATATACACACGGACAGAAGCTTAAGTATCACCTGGCACAGGATTCACAACCTATTCGACCTCCCTAAATATTACAGAATGCCCAAACAGAAAACCTGCATATATCTTTAAGGACAACATATCAATTAAAAGGAAAATGGTATAGTGATGAGGGGGTACGGATGACCACCTTAAACACATTTATGCTCTGTTGATCTTCACATCTCAAACATAAAAAGTTCCTGAATGCCTCATTAAAAAATACACAAATGTGAGGTATCCATAAATATCCAAAAATGATGGATGGATCTGTAATTATGCCTCACTTGGAGATGCAATAACTAATCAAGACACATGGAAGGTATTTCAAGGCTTCCCAACATCCTGGACCGCATCCATATGCAGGACTATTGATGCAGATCCAGCATCCAATTAGTTCCTTTTTCCTAAATATAAGCCCAGGGATGAGTCATGCAGGCAGGTTATCAATGTAATCAGCCCCAACTTAATGGGACATTAAACATAGGTACGAGTCTGGCGAATATTTTCCACACTTGGTTTAATGTTGTCTTGTTGATGTAGCCTCATAGAATAACGGCAAGTTCTTCCAAAATATTCAAGAGAACCAGCTCAAATGGACAAGAAAGAGTTTCAATTATTACAGGATATGACCTCAGCGGGGTTTGAATCTGAGGCCTCTGAAACAATGGGCATGACAAATAGGTTGTAATACATGTATGGGATGGTTTGGGTTGAGGTCGGGAAAAGGGCTAGGTTTTTCAAAGGATATCAAGGATTACTTGACCCAAGGGACACATGGGATGAGTTCCTTGAGATGGGGAATTAGGCTCCACAGGTGTTAATGGTATAGGGATATCATTCTCCTAGTTTAGTGCGGTTTGGATGGCTAAATTGGAACATATGAGGTTCCTGTTTTGGGGTTTTAAGGAGTAGAAAATTCAAGAAATGTCTACATCTTGAGAGTCTTGGGAAGCCCAAAGATTCAAGAAAAGAGGAGATATGAGAAGGGGAATGGAATATATAGGGTACCAGAGATGAAGATGGAGAGCCTTGTAGAAGCTTGACTTGAGTGGAGATGGAGTTATAGAAGGCTGTCATTCCAGTTGTAGCAGGAGTCTAGACTTGACTTCACAATAGACCTCAATTGTTCTTCAACTTTGGACCTTACAAATGGATCAAAGACAGTTGCAGCAACAACACTCACAAAAGGGACTGCAAACAGAAAATAACTTTATTAATAATCATAGGGGTCCCTTCCTATCAAGTGATGGACTTATTTATACATCATATGATGGATTCCAAGCTGGAGACTAACACAAATAAGAACCGACTTAGACTCGGATGCTTAAAAAAAAAAATTTATTTTTTTTTTTTAAACTTTACTTTTGAGCCCATGGAATAGTCCCATGCCCACACAAACCTATGAAACAAAGGCCCAGCAACCATATCTATCAAACCCAGGTTGATTAACAGGTAATAGCACAATTTGTTGTTAGATCTGCATTACTTGTAGTCAAGTCAACTGAACAGACGGTTCAAGCCTGATTCAATTTAAATTGGAAGTTTGTCCAGTTTTAGTTACAAACACAGAATAATATTCTTTTTAGCTTATTTGTTTTGTCAGCTTATTAAGCTTTTAAAGGTTCTATCTTAAAAGTCAAAGTTCTGTTTTAGCTAGGAGTCCTAAGTTTAGCAGGTATTTAAGTCCTATTCTAAGGAGGAATCACATTGTAAGGTTGTTGACTAGCCACCCCTACCACAATCCCCCCTCTTGGAAGAAAAAAAACACCCGAAAAAGTTAACAATGATAATAATTCATGTAAATTCAATGGAATGAATATAACTTGATTATTAGCAAAAATGTTTATTTGCTTTGCTGCTGCTCTGCAAATTTCTGATCTGAGTCCAAGATTAGACCGGCTCCTAGATGAGTCATATTCAAGGTAATTTTTACTCAGTTTTTCTGTAACATCCAAGATTTGGCAGTAAATTCAGCCAACATGCATCATCAAACCCACATATAAAATTGAAAAGAGGCCCTACAGCAGATCAGCTTGAGGGTCGGCACACTCCCATCCATTCCATCTCCTTTCCTTTTTTCTTTTTTTTCCCCCTGTTTTTGTAAATTGTCGGACTCCCTAAGAAGCCAAAACTTGAATTTAGGTCTACACAAATCTAGCCATCTGATGTGTCCCAACTCTCAGTAACATCCCATACATCAGCTCATCAAACATTTTTAAATCTTAATTAACCACAACGCCCCACTGGAGGTCAACCAATAAACTATAATTGAACTACCCTAAACTCATAGCTGTTTATCCCATTGACCTGGTTCTGTTTAGAGATCTTGGCATTGGCCCTCATTTGTCTTCCCATCTCAAGGAATTATTTATCACTTCTTAATTGAAGAACTCATGCAGAAAAAAATAAAATAAAAATGCAACCCTAAAGGTTTTCAGAGGATATAATTTTACAATAAATTCAAATTATTATGTTGCAAAACATGACAATAATGTAACATTCTTACTCAAAAGAGGCAATAATTTAAACCAGCAGAAGAGATCAAACTGAAAAGAAAACATAACTGATCAACTTACAGGTCTTAAAGGCAGGCCCATGGGACTGAGTTGAGCTGACGATTTCGGGGCCCGATTTTTAGGATGGTTAAACTTACATGCCGATCTATATTTACAGTCCCCAGTTTTCATGAAGTAACTACACTCAGGTTGGCCAGGTCTCTCCGGGAATTCATCCAACACATGTTGTTGATTGTGTCTTGAGAAGTCTGGTCTGTTTGTTGGACTATTCATAACTAAAGCTGGCGGTGGATGTACGCTTCTTTCTGCAGGGTATGCCGGAGCCTAAACAAGAGCGAAACAGATGTACAGCAAGACAAGAAGTTACCACAGTTGCTAAACATTTCAAAGGAACTCAAGAACGCATTTTCAGGCAAAATATGTTTGGAAAAAAAAACTAGATACTACTAGAAGCTGAGAGCAAGACTCAATACTATTATTAGTTAGGCAAAATAAAAGTACTAATATAATCTAGTTGGAAAAACCCTCATATTCAATGGTCAGTGCATACAGGATATAACCTACAACCACCACCAAAACAGAAAATCAAAGTACTAAAACCACAAATCCCTAAGGACTGCATTAACAGAAACGTGTCCTAATGATATTGATCAGCCATATGACAGATTTCCATTTCAAATTGGTGGTGCCAATAATGCTCCAATGGAAGCTGGCTAAGATAATAATAGATATAGAAGCATCAACATCTCGAGAAAAATTCTGATTTTTAAAGCATACAGACAGACTGAGGAGCTTAACTGACGTTTCTCTTCTAATTAACTTTCTTTTTTCATATATTCACAGTAATATAAGACTGGCAAAAAAAGCAGCTAATCAAGATACTGAAATTAAGTAGCTCATTTAAATGCCACAAACTCATTTAAATACTTCCGCATTTATCAGATATGAAACAACATTATGGTTGCAAAGAGAAAAACAAAAACAGAGCTTCCTAGAAGATAAAGTGCTTCACACAATGACACAGCAGGATTCTTTTTTTTTAATCAAAGCTGGAATTATATGAGACACTATCCCCTTTTGAAGTGTATCTATACTATGTTTCTTTGAAAAGAAGGTCTTTTTTATGACATTGTAAATTAACCATAGATTTGTCTCTTTGATGGCTTCTTGTCAAATTCTCTTTGCCTCCTCCCATTTAACTCTTACCCATTAAAATCAAAGAAGAGGCATCGAATTAACAACTTTATCCCCAGGATACCAGGGTACACTTTATGCTGAAAATGGAGAGCTTGTTATGATGAAAGTACCTGATAACCATTCCATTTAGGATTTGGAGGAACCCCTTGAGGTGGAATCATCATTGGCACATAAGGATTGGCAGCATCTAGGTAAGGAACAGTCTCATTTGGCGGCGACGACCAAGATGAAGCCGGTTGTGAAGCACCTGATGGGTGTGATGAGACGGAACCAGAAGGAATATCAACCCCTCCAACAGCAGTAGGATCAGGATGATGAAACCTGCAGTTGGAACCATACTTGCAGGACCCAGTACGCATATAGTATGGGCATTCTCTCTCCCCCTTAGACAGAGAAAACATTTCCACAAAATTTCAGTATACTTACTCATATAGAGCTGAATAAATGAATGTCAAAAATAGAGGCTTCATCTGGTATCAACAGAAATAAACGTAAGGGAAAATAAAACCAAATAAACTGAAGTGAAAATCATTATAATCATTTCCTAACATGGTTATGTAACCACCTCCAAAACATTCCAAATAAGGCAGCTTTATTTGATTTTATTAGGCAAACAAATCCCTTTTGATTTGAAATATTACATAGGTTGAACAACCAAAATTACAAAAAGTTTCACTTTTCATTTCCAAAATTATTTGCAACCACAGGAACCATGTAAAATGTTTGCCTCAATGGATAAGGAGGAACAAGGGGGGTTCTGTATATTACCAGTCTAATTGGCAAGCCAAGAAAGTTAAAATCATGTGCTGGTGGTGGGGGTGGTCCAACAGGTTTTTCCCGTGAATGACTGTATCTACAAGCTTTTCCGAACTTGCATCCTCCTGCACGTAAGTAATACTGCAACAAGCATAGAATACTATAAATAGGGAACCATCCATTGTTGGTGCAACAACAAGCATTACAAACAGAAAAATTAATAGCAGGTAACATAAAAGCATAAATGTCATATCAGAAAAACCACCTCAAATTATTCATATGTAAAAAAGGCTGAAAGACCCACACATGCAGTAGTAAGAAACAATGAATGACTGCTGCCAAAAGCATTATCATCAATCAAACTCGATCTAGGCCACCAATATCAATAAAAGAAACTTTCCTCCAGCCTGCCTTCTGGCACGCACGGATGCATGTATGAACGCACACACAATAATAATTAGAAAGATGAAACATAATCCAAGATGGAATTGTTTCCACACCACAAAATATGAAGAAGGATGCCCTAAATGGAACAGAAACATTCAGGTATCATGAAAACTAGAGGATGGCTTGATGCAGCAATAGGTAACATAAGTTGCAGGTAAATAAATCTAATAACCTTGAGATCTAGGGTGGATAATCTGTAGACTGAAATATTCAGGAAGGTAAACTTTTGTATTCAACAGGAATTTGACTGTAGGCTGAAGTTTGACTGGAAAATTTATAATCAACAGGAATGAGAGGATTCATATGGGGTTGATAGGGCAGAGATGAACAGAGAGAAAAGAATTTAAACAAATGACACCCATACCTAATCAGAATGACCATCAATGGGCCTAGCATGTCTTGCAGATTAGGGGGAGAGGATTTCCGTATTTTCTAAGTAAGACCAGTTGGTATCAAATTAATTTCTCCATGCGAAGTCCAATTTCTGTTCATGGCTGTTTCTATTTCTAATATTTCGCTGTTTGGTTACATTTCTATTTCTATCTCCGGTTATGTAATTCCTACTAGGACTAGGAGTTAATTGGTGTCTGTAATCATACTTCTCATATCTCACATATAAATGAAGGGTTCAAGGGTAAAGGAGCTGTTTCCCTTTCCACCATTCTCCTCCTCCATCTCTTCCCAGTTTCACATAAGGTCAGCTAAGATTTGTGCTACAACATGGTCTCAAAGGACTGGTTTTTTTGTGACGATTCTGGTTTAAGTCTTTTAAAGCTTTATTCTCTCCAAAAGAATACAGGACCCTATGTTGTATATCACTGACATTTAAACCCTAGATAAAATCTTCAATTGGGAACTAGGTTTTATAACAAATTGCTAGCTGATGTGCTAGTCGAATGGGGACTCAAGTTGAAGCTGCTGTCCCCACGTGAAGATTTTTTTTGCTCTCATCTCTCATCCAATTAAAGGATTTTTATTGTTTGTTTTAAAGATAGTATATTCAACTGACCTTCTTCTTGAAGTTGTTTTTTTTAGGGGGAAAAAATCTCCTGTTTCTTATGGCACTCTATTGAGGGATTCATATCTGGTGATTCTCTAATTAATCCTTCAACATGTTGCAGTGAGCTTGTGAGTTTTTGAGAATTGGTTCCCTGCTTCACGTATTACATCGACTCTTTTCCTCCAGTGAAATTGTTTTTTCAGATTTGATTCGTTTGCAAACCATGACTCAGATTGTTCACTGCTGCTGTTGGTTGGGTTTCCAAATCCTGACTCTGCTGGTTGTTCTACTGCCAGTGTTATTGGGTTTATTAACCCTAATCTAATTCATTTCTGCCAATTTTTATCACTGTTTGGATTGGATTTTCAAACCTTAACTCTGCTGATTATTGTTCGCCTGCTATTACAGGGTACTGTCAACCATAATCTGGTTCTGATAAAGAACCAAATAGCTACAACTACTGTTGCTTCTGCTTGATTGTGATTGGCTGATTGCTACTGTTCATGTTTTGTTGTTGCTAAACTTTATTCATGGCTGACCTGTGCTGCCAGCAGCCAACATCCAGAGTTCAGTCCCAATATCAAACTCTCTGGAGCTCTGAAATATTCATTACAGGCACAGGTTGCACAAGCCTATGTTCATGCAAAAGAAAAAATGCAATACATTACTGAGGATCCAACTACAATTAATGCTCAAGAAAGAGGATGTGTGAGAACTCAAGTCACTAAAATATGGCTATAGAACAGTATTGCTCACGATATTGCATCCAATGTGACATTTCACACACTCACATAGCAAGTGTTGACAGACTTGCATGAAAGCTTTTCTCTAGTCTCCCCTATGTTCCTCCAGGGATACAAATCCTTGAATGAATATTTTGCTAGCAATCCTGGCTTTCACGACTGAATGAAGTATATCGAGGTTGACAGCCACTTTGCTTGTGATGTAATAAAAAAGTTGATTTCTTCCCCAATTTCTTCCACTTCTAATCAACTGAGTGATATATTTACCAAAGCATTGCCAAAATTTTGGTGGATTGGATGCAGGCATTATGTTGAATGCCTAATAAAAGTAGTATTAGATATCACGTTTGAGGTCTCATATATCTTGTATAAAAGACTCAGCATTTTGATTCGTAAATGATAGCATGCCCATTTAGTAGAATAAGAACTTCAACCACTTCGATAAGAATGTGTTTCCTCACAGAATTTTGGTTGTAGGAGTGGAGTAGATTTAATTAGAAAATGGTAATTCCAGAGTTAAAACAAAGAAGATTGGATCCAACCCAAATAAAAAAACAGAGCCTTGAAGTAAATAGAGAACAGTATACAATAAATGCATCAAAAACCATGGACAGAAAAAACAAAAAAGTAGAAGAATGACCTTGCATTCTTGCTGCCCCAATTTCTCTGAAAGGTCTTCCTTCTCCTTTTCTTTAGTAACCTTTACAGTGAATAAAAATAAGAGATCAACTTTAATCTACAACTGATAAACTTCCCAGTTAGAGTACAATGAGCAAAAAGCATGAAAGGATGCCTATAGAAGTTAAAATATATATACACTATATTTGTCAATTTCCGCTAAGAGCCAGCTTCTTGAGTCAATCATCAGTGCAGGGCAAACCAAAACAAGAGAGGGACGACATAACCGATAAAATGCTGAGAGGGGAAGGGGGGGGAATTTGTTTTTTGCCAGCTTCAAGTAAAAGCCAGCTTCTAGGGATAACAATTATGAGTGCATGAGAAACCAGAAGAATCGACATAACCGCCTATTCCTACTCAATCGAAACAGCCACAACGCTACATAATTAAATAGTAAGCACAGGCCTGATCCTAGATCAAGAGAGTCGCAGGAGAAACGAGAGAGTTTTGAGGGAAAGGGGGGGGGGTAAGGGCCATCAAAAAGAAAACCTGCATAGATTCCGGCGAAGCCGATCTTCGAGCCTACACAAAGAGTGAACAGCCATCACTACAGAATCATTATGAAACAAGTCGAAGAACGAACCAGGAGTCGAGAACAAAAAAAAATACCTGATTTTCATTTCTACCAGGATGATTGAACCTACAATTGACTCCATAGCGACAACTTCCAGTCCTAAGGTAATATGAACAATCGGGGGCATCTGGCCTTTGGGGATAGAGATTTTTTGTAGTGTCTGTCTCCCTAATCAGAGAATCCCTATCAATGATAAACTCCTCATAGTCGTCATATTCGTCGCCGTTATCATTCTCGTTATCTTCCACATCGATAGTTTGAAAATCTTCTAGAGTTTTCACGATAGCTAGCGCATCCTCAGTAGAATAATCATAATCACGACTCACACCGGCAACAACAATTTCCTCGCTATCATCTTTGTTATTATCACTTAAATCAATATTTTGAAACTCTTCTTGTAGAGATTCCATGATAGCCAGTGCATACTCGGGAGAGTAATCAGGATCAGAGACCTGAACGGAAACTTCCTCGCCATTATCTTTTTGATTATCTTCTAAATCAATAGTTTGGAACTCATCTACTAGAGTTTCCACGGAAGCAAGCACATCTCCGGTAGAACAAACACAAGCAGGGAAAACATCGGCGATACTATCAACAGTAGCAGATTGAGCAATAGGTGAAGAAGGAGAAGGAGAAGGAGAAGGAGAAGCAGAAGCTGGAGATGAAGGAGATGAAGGAGATGAAGGAGGCGAAGGAGAAGGAGGAGCTGAGATGTGTAGAGTTGATTCCTCTTCTTGGATTTTCACTTCCAACATCGACTCCATGTCCATGGCTCCTCCTGCATTTCTAAATCGAACCCTAATTAACCGGAGAAGAGAGAGAAGTGAGTGCGGAGATCTAGACAAAAACAGTACCAAAGTTCATTTACCCGCGGTGACGGTGAAGAGAGAATCTCTAGTCCACGGATATGGTCGGTGAATCGGGATTCTCAGACAGTTTGAAGGGTTTTTTGGACTTTATGAAATGACTAATTGGAAAATTTCAATGCTACCCCTGAGCTATCTTTCAATATTAATATCAACCCTTGAATTATTCAATTTATCAAACAGGCACACCCTATTAGGCTATTACCAATACTGTTTGTCTAGATTGGTTTTTACTTATCCACTTCCAATATTACTCCCAGATTTTAAATCTAAAAACACTATCTATTATACATATATCTTCTAAACTTATGCGAGAATTTGTAATTAGGAGAGAATAAATTGGAGACACTAAAGGGAGACCAAAAAAAAATTGTGGGATTTTTGTTCAAGGTTATTTTTTTCCTTTTTGAAATATTTAACTTATTTATATCAGTATTTGACCGTCATTTTCTAACAGCGTAGAGTGTCTTTGGTATATTTTAAACTTGTAGGGGTCCGATTGATAAATTGAAAAACTTAATGGCGACATCAATTTTAAGGGTAACCCATAGGGTGGCATTCAAAATTTCCTGAAATTTAATCCTCAAAACATTTCACTCGAAAAAAAATCCAATAAAAAAGATAGATTTCATTTTGAAAAACATACAAAACACAGTTGTTGAAGTGTTTGAATGAAATCTACAAATTTAGAACCGGTGTTATTAAACATGGGATACCCATTAAGTCATCACAAAGAAGATCTTACTTCTTTTTTTGTCGAGAAAGAAAATCTTACTCAACCATCCAAATATCTTCTCCAATGACTTCAATATCCCAAGATTTTTTGTCGAATATAACAATTAGAAAGTTATCCGAAGCTCTAAACCTAGTAGTTAATTATCCAATCATCACAATTAAAACTCAATTAAGAATTTAATCTAATAAATTCCAAAAATTTTTTCCCAATTTCATCTCTCATATTTTTGGAAGCTTAATTTTAGGAATTTATTAGATTTAGTTCCTAATTAGATTCTAATTATAACACTTGGATAATTAATTGCCACGTGTCGCAATCTTATATAGAAATTATGAGGAATTGGGTGAGAATAGAGGATGTGAACCATGTGCTATGCATGCATATTTGAGTGTTACTTTACTCATGTTCAAAGGACGATTAAGTCCCCCCCCCCCCAAAAAAAAAAAAAGCAGAATATTCAAATGGTGATTAATTGCATCAATGATTTAGCATAATGAAACCAGTGAACTATTATTTTGCATTTATCATCATTATTTTTTTTTGAATAAACGATTTTATATATTGGAGATGCGGAGTATTACATAATATAAGGCGGGCTTTTCCCTTAGTTCCGGAGAGAATTTGAACTCTAACTTTCTACTTAGAGATGTTGATTTTTCACCAATTGAGCCATCTCTCAGGGCATTGAACTCCCCTTCTATATTCGAGGCATTTCCCTAAGAAGTACTCAATAAGCATTTGATGATCAAACACCATTGGCATACATCCCTACATGCGCTACGAAAATGTACCAACCAACCTAATGATTAGATGTTCATTAAGTTAGCATGTTACTATGTTAGAAGAGTTGGATCCTTACCAACGAGAGTTGGTCCAAGCGGTAAGTAACTTGGTTCGCTTAAGCAAGGTTCCGGTATCGAAACCTTGTGGATGTAAAAATTTCCCGTTGGGAGACTCACCCACCTACCACCCAGGTGTGCAACCCGGATTGAACACCTGGATTAGTCAGGGCAAAGCCTTGGAAACCGGGGTTGGCAACCAAAAAAAAAAAAGAAGAGTTGGATCCTTTGTTTGAGGTCAATTTTGTAACTAAGTACCTGATTGTTGAGCTTGTCAATTTCTTGAGAAATTTTTATGTCCTTTTCAATTGCATTTTTGGTACATTGCCTAACAAGTTTTGCTCCTACTTGAGTGGTTGAGCTTAGAGAACTATAATGATAGATTATTTGTAGAGATGATATAGTAAAGATTTGTATATCTATTTTAATTTTGATTTTATTTTATCTGTTTATAAAATTATCTTCACAAAGGAGCACTTAGATAAATAATAAATTTGACAAAAATAAAATTGATAAAATTAAAATTATTATTTATTTATTTTTAGAATTGACACTTTTATACATATTGAGGGTGGAGACTACTTACATATACCATAAGATATTTGGTAAAAGCGGTGGAAATGTAATTTATTCTGAAGTAAAAAAAGGTCAATATAGAAATTGATGGAAACATTCTTACAAGAGTGCAGAGACTACTTGTCACTTGAACCAAGAATCTCGAAAGTCTTGTCATCTTTGATAAGGGTTTGAAGATTACCTAGGAATCAAGCAAAGGTGAAGAAGATATTCATGGAAACTTGGAATAATGGAGTTGAAGAGTCACAGACGCACAAAGAAAGTAAGAATTTAGCTTTACACATGCAAGGAACCTTCATATGTGCTGAACTCAGTCTCGTTTATTATTTTGATTTGACTAGAACATTTCCAACTTAAAAGTCAAGAATCTAAGCTTGTATGCAAACTTGACTCCCAAATATGACAATAAAATCCATTATTAGGAAAGGCTAAAAAATATTAACATTAGATAGCACAAATGTCAAGCGAAGATTATCATGAAATTTTCCTATTAATTATATACATAGAGGATGATAGTCTCCTATATAAAGACAGTATGTACAAGAAGATTTTCGATTCAAATCTCATTTTCTCTACAATTTTTTTGGAGTTCAGATCGTTTCCCCTGACATGTGTGCTCTCCAATGGCTGTTGATGACGAATTATAGGGGTCCCACATGATTAGGGTGATGAAATTTATTTTTAAAATTTTTTTTATTATTTTTTAGCTATGGCCCTACATAATTTGTGGTTGCAACGACATCGGGGAACATCCGGTGAGGAGAGATGATCCACGCTCACTTTTCTCCTCCTTCTCCCCTCCTGCAATCCCCTGGATTTACGGGCTTCAGTCCTTGTGATTGATTTGAGGATGACAGAAGAAAGAAAAAGAAAAAAAAATCCCCACTTATTAAGATGATCCGACACACTACCTTCTTTTTCAGACTAATATCAGGTCCATTTTTTACAAGAAAATGAATGGTCCATTTCCTTGTAGATGTGTGATAAGTATTCCAACATCACATCAAATGGTAAAAATCTATTTACAGGTCACATCAATCAACTGACAGATAAATTTCTCCTTTTCTTCTTCTTTTTTCTTTCTTTCCTTCTTTTCTTTCTCTCTTTTTTTTTTTTTGGTCAGAATACTAACTACCCTTTCATGTGTTAAAAGTTGACAATGATAATGCTTGATTCTTCTTCAGTGCATTCAAGTGACTGGAGACGTTTCTAGCGTACAAAAAATAAGTTGACTTTTGTGGGAATTAATGGGTGGGAAGAGCATCAAGACTAAATTCGATTGGTCACAAATTGGTAAGTGAGAATAAAAAGTGAAGAAAACTTTCTTCATATTCTGTACATGGTCGTGTGCACTGGAGACACCATTAATGAAAAGTGAAGAGAACCACACGTTCATCTCCAACATCTCCGTTGCCACCACCCACCTGTGGCCTGACCTCTGCCTTCACCCAGATTTGCATCTTGCTCCCCTGCCATTACCCAGATTGACAAAATTCCTGTATGAATAAGAGGAAGAGAGAAAAAGAACAGGAGCTTGAATGAGACTAGACGATGACCAATATTGTACAGACAACGGCCTTGGGCCCTTGGAACTCTTTAACTTCTCAAGTTTTCAACTCCCATTTTGTATCATTATGAAAGATTGAGTTGAAGATTAGAACCTTTTCCATCACAGGAGTTTCGTGATGCTTGCAGAAATCAAAAGATAGATAAGTGGAGTACGTGCAAATTAGTGCAGTAGCAGCAGAAAAAACTAGCAAACCGTTGCACATTACATCTTTTCTGGATCCTCGTAGCAGCATATGGATATGATCTAGTGATGGAATCTTCAACCCTATGAATGAATCCAATGAAGACATGGCAGTGACTTTTGTTTCTCTGGTTCTCAAATTTACCCGCACTTTTTTCTTGCATGAAGATGTGGCTTCATGCCTCCATAATGATGAAAATGGAGAGAAATTTAAAATGTTTTTTTTCACCAAATGAGCTCCTTATTAAATATTTACAAGAAAACCAAACAGGATCACCAAACTAAACACTGAAGAGCTACTTGATGCGGGTGGTGAAAATATATATACTTATTACACACAACATTGCATATTGTCATATATTCACCAAATCGGCTTCCACCCTACATTCCATCATTTTTCGGCTTGGTGTCACATGATCCTCTACAGGACCCAAAGATGAGGCTTCCTTCTTCTTTTCCTGTTCACAACTGTTGGCTGCTAGGCTTTCTATTGGATCAATCATCTTATGCTGTAGCATACTGACATTCTCATCATCATTAGCTGCTAGGCAGTCATTCAGATAAATCATTTCACCCTGTTGCATACCAACAGTCTTGCTGTTGTTAGCTGCTGCTCTTTCTTCTGGATGAATCATAGGATCATTTGCTGCTGGGGCACTGATTTCTTTCTCGGCTTTTTCCGATTTCTCCAGTTTCCGCTTGTGCTTCTTTCCCAATATGTGTTGGTCCAAAACAACCTTGATTTTACAGTCAATCCTGCAGATTTCACACCATGCAGACTGCACAACAGTATTGCCATTGTCAACGACTGGGTTACCTTTAAGGCCAATCACCAGATCTTTTGCTGCTGCAGCTGATGTAGCACCTGGGGCACTTGCTTCTTCCTTTGATTCTTCCAATTTCTCCAGCTGGTTCCTGTTCTTGTTTCTCAATTTGCATTGGTCCAATTCAACCTCATTGTTAGCTGCTGTGCTTTCTTTTGGATCAATCATTTTATCCTGCACATCGACAGTCTCGTCATCATTGGCCACTGAACTGCCGTGTGAGTCAATCATTTCACCCTGCTGCACACCAAAAATGTTGTTGTTGTTAACTGCTGGGCTTTCTTTTCGACCAATCATAGGGTTGTTTGCTTCTGGGGCACTGGCTTCTTTCTCTGATTCTTCCAAATTCTCCAGGTTCCTCTTGTGCTTCTTTCCCAACATGTGTTGCTCCAAGACAACCTTGCTTTTACAGTCAGTCTTGCAGATTTCACACCATGTGGACTGCACAACAGTATTGCAATTGTCAACTGCTGGGCTTTCTTTTGTATCAATCAAAGGATCCTTTGCTACTAGGGCGGAAGTAGCACCTGGGACACTAGCTTCTTCCTGTGATTCTTCCAATATCTCCAGGTTGTTCTTGTGCTTCTTTTTCAATTTGTGTTGGGCCAAGACATCGTTGTTGTTAGCTGCTGGGCTTTCCTTCAGAACAATCATTTTATCCTCTAGCATACCGACAGCCTTGCCATCATTAGCAGCTTGACAGCTGCTTGGATCAATCATTTCACCCTGTTGCACACCAACAGTCCTGCTGCTGTTTTCTGCTAGGCTTTCTTTTGGACCAATACCAGGATCCTTTTCTGTTGGGGAACTGGCTTCTTTCTCTAATTCATCAACTTTCTGAAAGTTCCTCTTGTGCTTCTTTCCCGATATATGTTGCTTCAAGATAGCCTTGCTTTTACAGTCAATCTTGCATATTTCACACCATACAGACTGCACGACAGTCTTGCAATTGTCAACTGCTGGGCTTTCTTTTGGACCAATGACCAGATCCTTTGCTAGTGGTGCCAATGTAGCACCTGGGGCACTGACTTCTTCCACTGATTCTTCGAATTTCTCTAGGTTGTTATCGTGCTTCTTTCCCAATTTGTGTTGGTCCAAGACAACCTCGTTTTTAGCTTCTGGCCTTCCTTTTGAATCAATTGTTTTACACAGAAGCATACAGACAATCCTGTCATCATCAGCCGCTGGGCAGTCGTTTGGTTCAATCATGTCACCCTGTTGCACACCAACAGTCTTGCTGTTGTTAGCTACTGGGCTTTCTTTTGGACCAACAGCATCATTTTCTGCTGGGGCACTGGCTTCTTTCTCTGGTTCTTCTAATATCTCCAGGTTCCTCTTGTGCTTCTTTCCCAATACATGTTGCTCCAAGTCAACATTGCTTTTACAGTCAATCTTGCAGATTTTACACCATGCGCACTGCACAACAGTCTTGCAATTGTCAACTGCTGGGCTTTCTTCTGGACCAATCACCAGATCCTTTACTGCTGGGACCAATGTAGCACCTGGGACACTGGCTTCTTCCTCTGGTTTTTCTAATTTCTTCAGCTTGTTATTGTGCTTCTTTCCCAATTTGTGTTTGTCCAAGACAACCTTCCTGCCACAGTCAACCTTGCAGGTGTCACACCATGAGGACTGCACAATAGTCTTGCACTCATTAACTTGCAGGCTTTCTTTTGGACCTATCACATGATGCTTTGCCGCTGGGGCACTGGCATCTTTCTTTAATTCTTTTAGTTTCTCCAGGTTCTTCTTATGCTTCTTTCCCAATTTGTGCTGGTCCAAGACATCCTTGCTGTAACAGTCAATCATGCAGATTTCACAACACGTGTACTGCACACCAGTCTTGCCCTCGTCAATTGCCAGGCTTTCTTTTGGATCAATAATATTCTGTGTTGTTGGGGATCCTGTAGCAGCTGGGGCATTGGCTTCTTTCTTTGATCCTTCCGGTTTCTCTGGTTCCTTATGCTTCTCTCCCAGTTTGTCTTGCTCCAACGCATCCTTGTTACAGACTTCACACAATGTGCATTGCACAATGGTCCTCACCTCATCAGCTGCTGGGCTTTCTTTTGTACTAATCGCAGGATCCTTTGCTACCTGGCCCACTGTAGCAGCAAGTGCATTCGTTGATTCTTCCAGCTTATTCTTGTGCTTCTTTTGCAATTTGTGTTTGTCCAGGACATCATTGCTCCCACAGTCGATATTGCAGATTTCACACCATGCAGTTTGCAGAATTGTCTTGTCCACATTAACTGGTCGGCTTTCTCTTGGATCAATTCCATGATGCATTGCTGCCGGGGCCCACCATCCAGATTGCACAACAGTTTTGCCCTCGTTAACTGCTGGGATTTCCATTGGATCAATCACATTAAGCTTTGTTTCTGGTGTCTCTGTAGCAGCTGAGGCACTGCCTTCTTTGTTTGATTCTTTTAGTTTCTCCATATTTTCTGTGTGCTTTTGCAATTCAGGTTTGTCCAAGATAAAATTGCTTTGACAGTCAATCATGCAGATATCAGACCAGGCAGACTGCAGAGCAATCTTGTTCTTGCCAGATGCTGGGCTTTCTTTTGGACCAAACACAGGATCCTTTACTACTAGAGCCACAGTAGCAGCAGAGCCACCAGCTGCTGCTGGGCTTTCTTGTGAAAAAAGCATGGGATCCTTTGCCGCTGGGGTGACTGTAGCTGCAGGAGCACTGGCTTCTTTTCTTGATTTTTCCAGTTTCTCCAGGTTCTTCTTGTGCTTCTTTTGCAATTTGTGTCTGTCTAAGAGATCATTGCTTTTGCAATCAAAATTACAGATCTCACACCAGGCGGACTGCACAACAATCTTGCCCTCGTCAGCAGCTGGACTTTCTTTCGGACCAATCACAGGATCCTTTGCTCCAGGGGCCACTGTGGCAGCAGCAGCGCTGACTTCTGTCTTTGATTCTAACAGTTTTTCAAGCTTCTTCTTGTGCTTCTTTCCCAATT
Organism: Hakea prostrata; assembly: GCF_041222555.1. Classification (NCBI taxonomy): domain Eukaryota; kingdom Viridiplantae; phylum Streptophyta; class Magnoliopsida; order Proteales; family Proteaceae; genus Hakea; species Hakea prostrata. The sequence continues at coordinate 15,570,930 of NC_142607.1, read as the reverse complement.
TGTGGTGGTCTAAGACATCCTTTTTACTACAATCAATCTTGCAGATTTCAAACCATGCAGACTGCATAATGGTCTTGCTTGTGTCAGCTGCTGGGCTTTCTTTTTGACCAGTAATGGAATCCTCTGCAGCTAAGGCCGCTTTGGCAACTTGGGTGATTGCTTCTTTCTTTGATTCTTCCAGCTTCTCTAGCTTCTTATTGTGCCTCTTTCCTAATTTGTGTTGGTCCAAGACTTCCTTGCTGCCACAGTTAACGTTGCAGATTTCACACCACACAGACGTCACAATTTTGGTTTTCTCTTCACCCTTTTGTGAGGTGTCATTCATAGCCAAATGATTATTTGAATTGCTCCAACCAAGAGTATTGGGATTTGCTGCAGGCAATGGCTGTGTCCTGTTAGGCATTATACTAGCCTGCATGGTTACCAGCAAGGAAGAACTTCATTAAAGGCACGAGCCTAGCAATCTAAGAAGTGAATAGATGCAATTGAAAAAGAAATTTGATTCCAAAAATGTATGAAAAAAAGAACAAAAAGCAGAACAGGGAAAAGTCCAGGTTCAAGAGACAAATTTACTTCATATTAAAGCAGAGAATGAGTACATAGGAGGATATGGAAAAGATGATGACGCCAACCCAAATCGCATTCATGTCATATCACCATCACAACGAATAGACCAATCAAGTGGAACTTCCTGAACAAGATCTCATCCAGAAGAAGTGTTCACCCATAGGGACAAATAAGATGTCTGGATCTGTGACCATACACATCTGTGAGGGTGTGCTGTGCAATCTTCCTAAGTTTTGTCAGAGTAGTAATCTAGAGAAGCAACCAATGGAGCCATAACTTTACACTGGCTGGCAATTCAGGCAGCAAAGAAAGAATGAGAAGAATGGCAATGATGGGGCCTACCATCTTGCTGTGATTTTTTAGCTTAGGTAAATAAGTGAAAAACCAGAACCAAGAGATCCTTATCCTTTCTCCTATTGGGAAGGTTGCTCACCACGACTTGTTAAAAACACCACCTTAATTTGATAGCCTTTGAAACTCTGATGGAATAGATGGCACTGTAGTTCCTGCAATTCTTCTTCCACCATGTGGAATGCTGACTTACTAAACAAACTGAACCTCTGAATGGGAACATAATACCATGCATTGGTCAAGGTTCAAATGTGGCCTCCGATCCAATCACATGAATCACCTAATATTGCACATTCTTCTTTTCCCTCCCTACCACCCTTCCTTTCTGTTTTGATGGTCCCAAGTCAGATCAGAGGCTCAACATGGCACATAACAAGTGAGAGTGGAAGTCACTTCCTCCAGAATATGGGCCCACTTGACCTGCCACATAGCTGAAATGACTGATGAAGTTGCAACTGCCGACCTACACCCACTCACAAGCTTACTTTTGTAGGGATCAGGCTTGTGCTATGCTAAAACCAGGTTACTAAAACTGTTCTTTAAGTGTGCTTAGATAGAGATGCTTACATAATTGAATTAACCCAGGTTTAGATTCAATTCAGCCCATGATAACCAATCAAGGACTGTCCTATCATGAGTAGGGTTAAGCTACCAAGATAATAAGTTACAGCATTACACATCATTGTAGTTGCTATTTGCAATCATCTATGCAACCACGGGCCAAGAAATTAAAGAAGCATAGCACACCCGCTTCAACCTGTTGGATCCTCTAGTTATACTCTTATAATTTTGCAAATTAGTTGTGGCTTTGCCCCTTTAGCTGCTTCTTGTAACATCTTTTAGTTCCTCCCAAGTCCCAACAATAAAGTGTCACCAAAGAAAAAGAATTTTCTTATTGCACACGTGGGAGAAAAAAAGAAGAAGAAAGAAAATTATAACCAATTGATGATGAATAACATTTACCTGATATCCATTCCATTCAGTATTTGGATATATTCCACGAGGTGGAAGCATCACTGGCACAGAAGTATTAGCAGCATCTAGAAAAGAATTGTTCTCATTCAGTGAAGACAACCAAAATGTTGAAGCCAGTTGCAAAGCACCAGATGGGTGCAACGAGACAGAACCAGAAGGAATATCACATCCTTCGGCAGTAGAATCTGGGCAATGAAGCCTGCAGTTGGGTACATAATTGTAGGAACCATTATGCATATAGTATGGGTACTCTCTGTCTCCCTTCAATACAGAAAAAACATTGTGACAAAATATCAGTTTAGTTGCTCAAACAAAGCCAAATAGCCATAGATGTAAGACACGTGATCCTCAAAAGGAAACAGTAATAATAATATTACCACTCTAATTGGCAAATTGAGAAGAACTGATCTAGATAGAGATGCTTAAACATCTGAAATTGTTTAAGCCTATGCATAGATTCATAATATACCCCACACTTACAGCCTTAGACCCCCTCCCATTTGAATCATCAATGCTTACTATGTACAATATTGAAAACTAGCTGTGGACTGCCTTTTTGTTGCTTCTTCTAACATTTTTTTTTAAAATTCCAGTCCCACCAAAAACTGTTACCCATTAAAAACAAGGGAAAAGCATCTAGCAAAACAATATTTCCCCAAGCTAAAAGAATACACTTATGAAGAAAGCCAATCATGAATAGAATCAACCTGATATTCATTCCATTCAGAGCTTTTTTGATACATCCACTCAGGTGGAGGCATCATTGATGCATAAGAATTGGCAGCATCTAGGTAAGGAACTGTCTCACTCAGTGGGAGAGACCAAGATGTTGAAGCTGGTTTCCATGCACCAGCTGGATGTAATGACACAGAATAAGAGGGAATATCACCATGTCCGAAAGCAGTAGGATCAGCATAATGAAGCCTGCAGTTGGATCCACACTTGCAAGAACCAGTATGCAAATGGTACGAGTAGTCTCTCTCATCCTTTGACAGAAAACATCACCACACATTTTAGTGTACTTACTCAAGAATCCAAATAAATGACAGGTACACATATAAGACATATTAGCCTCAACGAATAGGATGGAGCAAGAGAAGTGACCGAGTAATAAACTAATAACGCGGGTCATATTGGCAACTTGAGAAAGTTAAAATCTAGATATAAACGTTTATATTGTTGAAATATTATTGAGCCTATGCATGGATTCATGTAGATTCATATCCAACCACATGAAGGTTGTTTGATCATGACTTAAGATTAAGCAAGCAAATTATAGCATTTTATAGTTAAAAACTTTATCATGAAGGGGAACCTATAGTTAATGGTCACAGTTTGTGTTATGTTTGATCATGACTTATGATTAAGCTAGTAAATCATATCATTAGACATTGCTAAGAACAATTATGAAGGGGAATATATAGTTAATGGTCACAGTTTATGTTATGTTATGTTAGTCTTACAGAAAAAATAATGAATTATTGTCAGTTCTTGGTGGTTGCATACCCTGGCCATACTGGTTCTTTTAAATTGACAAAAAGACTTTGTGAAGGAGACCTGTTATCACCTAATCTGTTTATTCTAGTAGAGGAAGTACTAAGCAAGGGTCTTACAGCTCTATTTACAAGAGAACGTGCCATCATCTGCCTCAGGGATGCCCAACTATTTCTCACAGTTAAAACCAGGTTGAAACCTGTTTTTTTCTTGGAAAAACTCTAACATGCCATGTGCTGCCAAAACTGGTCAAAGCTACCAAAACAAATTGAAATTTGTTGAAACATGAGCTGGTCAAAACTGGTAATAAATGGTTGAAACTTGGTATTTTTTGTTGATTACCAAAATGTGCAAAATATATCGAACAAAACTGCAAGTGTTGGCAAAGAATTAGAACCACATATTTATCTGTCTCCTTTGTGAATGCTACTATTTGCTTTCCTAGGGAAGGATTCACGATGTGGTTATTGCTTCTATGATATATCTGCTTGCGGTTGATATTTTCTTCCACTTATTTTTCCTGTTGCTGTCTGGATTAATTCAATACAAAATTTTCCTATTGCTGCCTGAATAAAGTTCTCTTTGTGGACACTGATATCTATGACTGCTACAAATGTTAAACACTATTTCTGCCATTAAAACCTATTCTTTTTCCAAGCTGATACATACCCCCCCCTAGAGGGTAAGCTTTAAATACTTGTTGAAGTATATACACTTGGGCTATTTACTGTTCACGACACTATTGTTGTGTGTCGTGAACAGTAAAAAAATCTGTTTTTACTGTTCACGGTACTGTTCACGTGCACATAAAATATTTGTGTTACTGTTCACGTGAACAGTATATGCTAGTGATGCTACTCTACTTTCTATTTCTAATGTTGGAGTCTTGCTACATAAGTTTTGGGAGTTTATAAAAAGCATAATTTCTATTTTGGTAGTAGTTTCTATTTTCAGAATTTTCTATTTTAGGAGCTAGGAAGTTACTAAAGTTGTAATTTTTTGTTTCCTTTTTCTAGAGGACAATTACTTGTCTCTCAAGTTGTATTAGATTCATTAGAAGCTATAAATAAAAGGGCTCTGTGATTCTAGACTCTTAAGCAAGAATCACGAGCCTCTTCTACTAGTTCTTCATCTCTCTTCTCTTTTTCTTCTTCTCTCTTTTCTTTGGTCAAGTTCAGCTGCTGTTTTGATTATTTAATGCTTGTTTTCTAACATGGCATCAGAGCAAGTTTAATCAACTTAGGGACCGTTTTCTCTCTCTTGGCTGCCCAGTTTTTTTTTTTTTTTTTTTTTTTCCTTTTTCTTATCTAGGGCAGCCCCAACCTTCGCTGCAGTAATTGTGCATGGTTGTCCTTCTTCTTTAACTTTTGAAGCACCAAGTATCTATGTATTAATACTACAAAAAGGCGGCAGCCCCAACCTCGCGCCAGTAATTGTGCATGGTTGTCCTTCTTCTTTAACTTTTGAAGCACCAAGTATCTATGTATTAATACTACAAAAAGGCCCTAAGCTTTCTGGGGATATGTCTACTTATTTGATTTAACTGAGGCTGCTACTACCCTTTTTTTGTGTGCAAATCTGAAGTTCAATCGCACTATACTTGATGTCTTGGGATTCCTCTTGATTCTTGCAAAGATATGCCCATAATTTGGATTGCAAGACCTAAGTATTGTCTTCCATTGTTTGTGCTATAAGTTTAGTTGCAAGTCGTATACTAGTACCCCTGTTTCATTGAATTTCTCTCTTCTGAAAAATTCTGCTGCTACCTTCTTGCTTTACTACTTCTTCCGTTGTTTATTTCAGAATCAAGTTTAGCCTTCTTTTTATCTAATACTTCTACAAAGACCTAGAGGACTATTTTTCCTTCATATCGAGATCTATTAGAGTTTCAAATCTAGCAGAAGTTTGCTGCTATGGTCCGAGATCTGATATTATCTGCTATTGCAAAGAATCGTTATTGCACTTCTTCCGAGTGGATTGCTGCAACGACTACTGCAATTTTGAAATTCCAAGCTGGTTCAATATATTTTTTTTCCTGATCTAATTTGCTCCTGCCTAAGGGTTAGCGGTGGTCCATAATTTTTTTCCCCCTTGGTGCACAAGACTTTGTCCTGTGAGACGATTTTCTGCTGCTTGATCAACTTTATTGGTGAATAATACACTGCTCTGTGGCTGCTACTTTTCCTTCTTGGGTTTCTTTTGTGTTCATACTTTAAGATGCTTGTCACTGGTCATCATTAATTGTCCACGTGTAATGCTACATGTGAGGGGGAGAATGGTACCTTATTCTATATCTACTCAAGATGTGCTGATGGATATTATTTGTGAAGATCTTTGTCCTCAACTTATGGCATTCTACAACGATATCATTACATGTCTTTACCTATATTGTCCTTTACCTAACTACTTGGTTTGTAGTAACCCATACTACCTTACCTACTTGGTCCGCAGTAACCAATACTGTCTTTTACCTTACCTACTTGGTCCACAGTAACTCATACTGTCTTTTACCTTACCTACTTGGTCAGAAGTAACCCATATTGTCTTTCACCTTACCTACTTGGTCCGCAGTAACCCATACTGTCTTTTACCTTATCTATTTGGTCCATAGTAACCCATACTACCTTACCTACTTGGTCCACAGTAACCTATACTGTCTTTTACCTACCTACTTGGTCCACAGTAATCAATATTGCCTTTTACCTACCTATACTTTGCCTATTACTTGCCTTCTTGTGAAGCATTTATTTGGACATTGGAGTTGCAATTTTGAAGATTTAGCGTGGATATTTCTCCCTACTACCGACATTACGTGGATAATGTTTTTTGCCGAACTACTACTTAAGTTCTTGTGAAGCATTTATATGGACTTTGGAGTTACAATTTTGAAGATCTAGTGTGGATATTTCTCCCTACTACCGGCATTATATTGATAGTGTCTTTGATCCTGCTATACTTATGACTTTGTTCTTCTTCAACATCGTCGATTGTTCTCAATATTGGATGGTTCTATTGATACGAACAATTAAAGTTTTTTTAAGTTGGTGTTGATTATCTCCTGGGTGAAGTTTTCTCAATGTTTATCGACATCTGTCATTGCTACACGATTCAAGATTGGTGCTACTTTTCAAGTTTATTCTTATTGTGCAAGCTAAAGTTTTCTTTGTGTACACTCCAGTTTGAGGGGGAGTGTTGAAGTATATACGCTTGGGCTATTTACTGTTCACGACACTATTGTCGTGAACAGTAAAAAAATCTGTTTTTACTGTTCACGGTCCTGTTCACGTGAATAGTAAAATCTGTGTTACTGTTCACGTGAACAGTATACGCTAGTGATGCTACTCTACTTTCTATTTCTAATGTTGGAGTCTTGCTACATAAGTTTTGGGAGGTTTTAGAAAGCATAGTTTATATTTTGGTAGTAGTTTCTATTTTCAGAATTTTCTATTTTAGGAGCTAGGAAGTTACTAAAGTTGTAATTTTTTGTTTCCTTTTTCTAGAGGACAATTACTTGTCTCTCAAGTTGTATTAATTCATTAGAAGTTATAAATAAAAGGGCTTTGTGATTCTAGACTCTTAAGCAAGAATCACGAGCCTCTTCTACTAGTTCTTCATCTCTCTTCTCTACTTCTTCTTCTCTCTTTTCTTTGTTCAAGTTCAGCCGCTGTTTTGATTATTTAATGCTTGTTTTCTAACAATACTCTATCATGAGGGCAAACTAAGATAACCTTAAAAGAAGTGGTGAGAAAGGATATGCATAGCTTAGGCCTTGTACCTAGTATGAGCTCAAATAGAGCTGATTGGAAGGCAAGGATCCATGTAGCCGACCCTCATAGTGGGGAAAAAGCTTCTTCTTGTTGTTGTATGAGGGCAAGTCTTTAGTCAGTAATCATGGTTTACAATTACGCATGTCAATCATCGTTCTCTACTTTTGTGTTTGGCTGTAAGGGTAATTTGACTTCTAGGAGGACCCTTTGAGTCAGTGTAAGACTGTAAGTAATGGAACTAGGTTATGATAGGTTCTACTTTGAATCTTATCATTTCTCAAGTTTCCCCCTTATTCTTGTTCTTCTTTCTCTCTTTACCTTTCTGTTTTACTTCACAGGTACCTGTTGTTAATATCAGGTTGTATTACATAAAACATTGTCATTGTTTATTATTTATCATCATCAATGGAACTCCTGGCCTGGAAATTAAAAATACTAACCCCCTCCTTTTCCTCTTTGAATCCTCTATGCTTACTCCAATGTATAATGTTGTAAACTAGCTACAGCTTTGCTGCTTTGGTGGCAGCTTTTTTTTTTTTTTTTTTTTTTTTTTGTTAGATTTTGTGTTTCGTCTACCTATAACTTTCACCAATTTATTTTTAAAAAAAAAGAAAAGAAGGAAATTGTCCCCCATTAAAAACAAGGAAGAAGTATCTAATCAAATGGATTTCCCTTGTGCTATCCAGGTGCAGTTTATGAAGAACAGAGAGGGAAATCATAAATAAAATTTACCTTATATCCGTTCCATTCTATATTTGGATGCACCCCTTGAGGGGGAAGCATCATTGGTGCAAAATGATTGGCAGCATCTAGGTAAGGAGGCATCTCAATTTGTGGAGAAGAAATAGATGTTGGAGCTTCTTGTGATTCACCAGAAGAATTTAATGACTTGGAACAAGGAGGAATATCATCTTCACCAACAACAGTAGGATCTGGATGATGAAGCCAGCAGTTGGATCCATATTTGCAGTAACCAGTATGCATGTAGTATGGGCACTCACTCTCCCCCTTTCACACAGAGAAAACATTAAGGCACAACTTCAGTATACCGATTTGAATAGAGCCAAATAAATGGCTGCTAAAATATAAGCTATTCTATACTCAAAGGAGTGGGTGGAACAAGAAAACTGATTAGAGTAACATTACCGGCCTAATTGGCAAGTCAAGAAAGTTAAAGTCTTGAGGTGGTGGTGGTGCTACCATGGGATTTTCCCTTGAATGATTGTATCTACGTGCTTCTCCGAAAACATACTCTCCTGACCGCAGATGACACTACAACAGCCAGAGAATACTATAAATAGAAGAACATCCATTATTGATATTATAAGCAGCAACAAGCATTATATATAAAATAAATGAGAGGGAGTGAAACAACCCATGGAAAAGCATCACCATGAGCCAAACTTGATCCCAGCCACCCTTGCAGAATACCCTCTATCCTGCCTGTCAGTACCACACTTGCACACACAACATGGTAGGGAACACAGACTGGTTCTTTTTTATGGATATAACATCCTTCAATACCAACACAAAACGATGCAACACCATACTATCAAGCATTCCCCTAAATGGAGTAGAATTCAGGTAGTAGGAATCCCCATGGAGAAATTGATGCAGAAAAATTTAAACAAATATTATAGCCTTGGATATAACATCCTCCGTTGATGTATGGTGTAGAGTGTTAGGCTGTTAAAAAGAATCATATAGAAACTCAGTGTAGCAGAAATGAAGATGCTAAGATGGATGAGTGGCAAAACTAGGATGGATAAGATAAGAAATTATCATATTAGAGTTGGTCTAGGAGTTGCTCCCATAAGTGATAAGCTTCGAGAAAGTCGTTTGAGGTGGCACGGCCACGTTCAACGGAGACCTATAAATGCCCCTGTACGGAGAAGTGATATAATCCATATTGAAGGAACTAGAAGAGCTAGGGGTAGACCTAAGATAACCTTAGGAGAAGTGGTGAGAAAGGATATGTATAGCTTAGGCCTTGTATCTAGCATGGCCTCGAACATAACTGATTGGAGGGCAAGAATCCATGTAGCCGACCCCATTTAGTTGGGACAAGGCTTGTTGTTGTTGTTGTTGTATTATAGCCTTGAGATTTTGGGGGAACAATCCAGAGGATGTAATATTTATGAAAATACCTGGTAAACTTCTGTTGATCAGAAATTAAAATCAGCAGGGATGAGAGGAATCCGAGCGGACCAGTATTGCTGAGATAGAGGACAAAGAAATCCAAACAAATGGAACCCAATCCCAATTAAATTTAGCATCATAACAATGCATCTTAGGAAGGGAGGATCCTTCCAACTTTTAGTTATGACCAATTAGTACAGAGTTGAAACATTGTCAACAAATCAATTCTGTTGTCTTGAATATCATGAAAAATACCAGCTTACAAATGTTAAAATGGAAAACAAGAAGACAGGCAAGTAACTACGGTAAAGAAGACAGATTCAAAGCCATGTCATGCATCGTTCAAATAATGCAAAAATACCCAATCTAAAATACCAATAATCAAAAACATGGAAATGGATCTGGTGGATTGGATGCATATTCACAGCCATTATGGTTCATGTCTAGCATGAGTATTTTAGCTGAAATGAAAGATTCAGGTATCACATGTATCTTGTACAAAAAACCTGTTTGCAGTTAGGCTTATAAAATGATGTCATGCCCATTCAGTGAAGTATATGGTTATAGGAATATTGGTCTCACTAATACCAAGATAACACTGATTAGCCAGTACAGTTCTGTTTTGCCTCCTTTTTCTCTAAATCCATTCTATTTTTCTTTTTCACAAATTGGTTCTTGATCTGGACCATTACACCAATATATGATCAGAATTGGTATTGGCCTGTGCTGAAACCAATATGGACCAGCTGATTCAGACTGATCAAGTGCCAACTCTTTGAACCATGGTGGAGTACAAACTCCAACCACTAATATAGAGCATGTGATTCCTGATAGACAGCAGTACCTTATGAGTAGAATTAAGAAGAACACAGTGGTAATTAATTCTGTGACTCAACCAAACATAATACCAGTGTCCAGGAATTTGTCCCTCTTTTTTTGGGCTTTGGTGGAGAAGGGGGGGGGGGGGGCAGGTTATTTATTTACAATTGAAGCAATAATAGTTCCAGGGAATTTGCAACCTGCGAAACTCAAAGAACATAATGTACGATAGGAACAGAAAATAAGAACTGACTATGCAAAGTAGTTGAACAATAACCTCGCAATTTTGCTGCCCCATTTTCTCTGAACGCTGTTCCTTCTTTTCTTTGATAACCTTTTACATGAATAAAACCATGGACACCAAAATAAGAGAAAGTGAGTTCAGTCTTTATACTTGAATCCTTAACAGATAACTGCCTGTCTAAGTGAACCAACCAGTGAGAAAAGAATACCCAAAATGGGAAAAAAGTTGTCAAAATGTCAGTTAAAAGCCATTTTCTTGAAGAAATCACAACCACAGGAGAAACCAGTAGGTACTACTACTACTTGATTCTAATCAACTTAAACCGGCCCCACCATACCTGTAGAACATGATTCCTCTATGGCATTTCATATTAATTCCTTGCCGGACCCATTATTCAAGGGGATTATCTTATTAAGAGAACAACATAACTAAGACATAAGCACACAGTTTTGGTACCAGAACCAAGATGGATGGGAGAGAAAATTTTGATGGGCACTTGACGAAAAAAAGGCTAACCTGAGCAGAGTCCCGTAAAGCTGAGCTTTGTGCCTACAAAGAAAAGTGATCGCCATCACTACTGGATCACTAATTTTATAAACTTGAAACAGTGTAAAGCGTGCTCGATTAACAAGAAAACAAGCAAACGAATCGAAACTGATAAGGGCAATACCTGGGTTCCCTTTCTGGCAGGAAGGTCACCTTCGAAACTCCAATCTGTAAAGTACTCATCTTCGCCGCCATTATCTTTGTTATCATCTTCCAATCCAAGAGTTCTAAACTCTTCATCAGCGGATAAAAGATGATCAGCAGGAACAACAGAGGTAACAGCTTGGACACGCAGGAATTCTCTTCTAAATTTCTCTAGGGCTTTTCCCAATAGAAAAATAAGAGCAATAACATTACCGCCAAGAGAAAAGAAGTAGAAGAGGAAACTGGCCATGGCAGCATTGATGAAACTACAGAAGCAATCTTACAGCCAAAGGGATATAAAAATTTTGACGTCCCAACTCTCTAAACTCCTGGAAATCTTCTCAAAGAAATCAGAAGCAGAAGCAGGAACTGAACGAGGTAAAAGCAGAATTAATGAAATGGCAATTCATCCACGCTTTAAGTTCTGCCGCCGCCATTGTTGATATGAAATGAGATTTTTAGCGTCTATTCGACACCGATCTCGTCGTCGAAGACCGTAGCTGCTGCTGTAGTTTCATATTACCGGCAATTATGGCCGGGATTTGTTCGATTTTTCACTTTTTCCCTTTTGGCAAAGATTTTCGAATTTTCTTCTTTTAAATAAACAAACCAATTCTATTCAACAAGACAGCTCTCCCTGTACTGTCAGATTCTCTGTGTGAGAAAACTTGGGAGATAAAGAGTCTTTCTTGGCAGAACTACTGCATAAAAGTCAGTCAACAGAGATTTGAAAAAAAAAATTTGTTAGTCTGATTTTTTTTTTTTTTTTGGGTATAACAGTCTGATTTAATATTTGGGATTTTACATTTGAGATGTGGTATCACATAATTTAAGGTTAAAATTGGGCACTTTATTTATTTATTTTTTATTATTATTATTTATTTTTTTTGAATTGAAGTTTATTAGGCGAGTTTTTGTGCACTTTAACTACATTATCAGGAGGATAGCTGCTATATATAATTTTAACATAAGGCACAACTTTGTCTCAGGGGGATTTGCGAACCTAACTTCTCTCTTGGAGATGTCTGTCTTTTATCAATTGAGCCACCCTTTAGAGATTGAGATTTAAAATTCTTGATTGATATCTTTAGATCTCCCAGATTTTAATTTGCAGTAGTCCGATTGGCAGCCATGCAGATTGCACCACGTGTTTGAAAGTCAATCCAATGATTGGAAATGAAAATACAGGGATTTAAATGGAGTTATTTATATTTTACAGAAAAACTCCCTGGGTTTCCCTCATTCAGCTTCAGTCGACTTAGGCTTATACGTGAACCCAATGACAGAACAGCAGTTACATTGAATTGCATGGATTATGAAGGTTTACAAATCCAAGTTTGTCTTACAAATTTACCAGCACATTTTCTTGCGTAGAACTCGGGAACTTCATTAGACAAAAAATGAAAAGAAAAAATAGGCAATAAATCAACATATACATTTCTTGATGATGAATTCGGAGGCCTGAGTGATATTTCATCAAAATTAGCGAAAGAAGAACTAAATGATGATGATGACAATCATTTCTTCAACTGCTGCTGCTAGTTTCTTCACCATATAAGCATGTTTTCCCCTGCTAAATGCCTTATTTTTGGTAAACTCTCCTGCTAAATGCTTAGTGAAAACAGTCTCACCATGTTGTATATTGTGCATGGCTTCACAGCATCGGCTGCCACCCCAGCCTTTAATCAGTCTCCTCCTTAGGCCACCCTTCTTGTTAGTGTCTTATAGATTTCCCACTACACAGGCTGCACAAGTCTTGCCCTTGTCAACTGCTGGGCTTAGTCTTGCAGATTTCACGCCACACCGGCTGCATGATGGTCTTGCCCTTGTAAGCTGCAGTCCCTTCTTTTGGACTACCAATGGAGTCCTTTGCTGCTGAAGCCTTTCTCTGTGATTCCTCAAGTATCTCTATGTTCTTGTGCTTCTTCCCCTGTTTATGTTGGTGCAAGTCAATCTTGCTGGTACATTGAATCTTGCAGATTTCACACCACCCGGACTGGAGGGTAGTCTTACCATTGTCAGCTAATGGGCTTTTCTTTTGACCATTCACTGGATCCTTTGCAGCTGGAGTCACTCCAACAGTTGGGGCACTGATCTCATTTTCTGCTTCTTCCAGTTTCTCCTGATTCACCATATGCTTCTTTCCCAATTCATACTGGTCCAGGACATCCTTCTTGCTACAGTCAGTCTTGCAGATTTCACGCCACGTAGACCGCACGACAATCTTGCTTTTGTTAGCTGCAGGGCTTGCTTTGGGACCAGTCACCGGATCCTTTGATGCGGAAGCTTCTGTAGTAGGTGGTATACTGTCGTTCTTCTCTGGTTCTTCCAGGTTCTCCATGTTTTGCTTGTGCTTCTTCCCCAGTTTGTGTTGGTGCAAGTCAACCTGGCTGGTACATTTAATCTTGCAAATTTCACACCAAGCAGGCTGCATGACAGTCTGAACCTTGCCAGTTACTGGGCTTTTTCTTGGACCAATCAGAGGATCACTTGCTGCTGAAGCCAATCTAACAGTTGGGGCACTGACTTCCTTATTGTTGCAGCCACTCTTGCAGGTTTCATGCCACATAGCCTGCACAACAGTCTTCCTTCTGTCAGCTGCAGGGCTTTCTTTGGGACCGATCACAGTAGCCTTTTCTGCCAGAGCTGCTGTATAGGGTGGGACACTGTCTTTTTTCTCTGATTCTTCCAGTTTCTCCACATTCTGCTTGTGCTTCTTCCCCAATTTGTGTTGGTCCAGATCAACCCTGCTGCTACATTTAATCTTGCAAATTTTACACCAAGCAGACTGCAAAACAGTCTTTCCTGTGTCAATTACTCGGCCTTCTTTTGAACCAATCACTGGATCATTCACTGCTGGAGCCATTTTAACACTTGGAGCACTGCCTTCTTTTGCTGTTTCTTCCAGGTTCTCCTCATTCCTGACATGCTTCTTTACCAATTTGTTTTGGTCCAAGATATCCTTCTTATTGCAGTCAGTCTTGCAGATTTCATGCCACATAGACTGCACAACAGTCTTGCTTGCGTCAACTGCAGGGCTTTCATTGGGACCAACCTGAGGATCCTTTACTGCTGGGGTTGCTGTAGCAGGTGAGAGACAGTCGTCTTTCTTTGATATTTCCGGTTTCTCTGTGTTCTTTCTTCTCACTTCAGGTTGGTCAAACTCATCTTTTCTGTTACAGCCAACCTTGCAGATTTCAGACCATTGAGACTGCACATTTTTAGTTTCCTTTGCACCATTCCTGGAGGTGCCACTCATAGCATGGTGAGTCTCTGGCTTGCTCCAACCAGGGAGATTAGGATTTGCTGCAAGCAAGGGTTGTGTTCCGTTGTGTCTTAAGCTCGCCTACATACATACCACTGAAGGACTTCAGTAAAACCACAAAACTAGCAACTCTTATGGTCAATAATAGATTATAGATGCAGCTGAAGGTGAATTCAGTCTCACATAAGTATCAAAATAAATTAAAAGCAGGACTCGCAAAAATAAAGAGGTTACAGGACAATTGTTTCACACTGAAGCAGCCAAAGATTTAAGTAAAAAACTAACAGAATTCACAACTACAAAATAGCAATGACATTTCTACACGATGAGTACTGATAATACATCTCTGCTATTACCCTAACCCAGACATGTCCCCACAAACTAATGCTGCATAGGAGTTCGGGAAAACTGAGAAGGATGCCAAGAATCTAAAAAGACATGGAAATGGCAATAGAAACCAAAATTTCCCTAATTAATAAATAATAAGGAAAAGAAATGTCCAGTGTGTTTGGTGATCGTTTCCTACAACTACCATTTTAGTTTTTGCTTTTGTTTTATTCTTCTTATTTGTCCGCCATGCCTTCACAACAATAGTTTTTCCTAAAAATGGCAATGTAAAAAAAGAGAGATAAAATGATGATATTAGTACCAGCCCATTACAATGAAGAGCCACCCAAACTAATAAAGAAAATCCTGTAGTCCCCTCTCCGCTCCAATTTTTTACGCCAATTTAAGCGGCCCATTACAATGAAAACCGATTGGACAAAAGGTCCAACGTCAACAGAATCCAACTTACAGCCAATTCACAATAAAATAAACCCCTTTTCTCTGATTTATATGCATCCAAAAGGAGAGTTCAATTTGAAGATAAAATTTTAACAATGGAAAATATTCTAGATGCGTATTAGAATTATCAAATGCAAAACCAGAAGTAGTCCAGCTCAGAAACATGAGGAACAGTTGCCTGGACCAAATGGATGCATCTGCTGCTTATTGGTGCAGAAGTACACTTTCCTGCTAGTGCTAGAGGTTAGTGTAGCAAGCCTCTAGAATCTTCATAGAGAACCATCCTCGTACCTCACTACATATCACAATGTTCTGATCACAGGACAGTCCTCTCAAAGAAACAGAATCATAAGAGACCTTCATTTTATGACTACTCTAAATGAATTATGCAAGAACTTAGTTTGAAATTCCAAGGCAAATCTGGTCCTCAGAGGAAAAGTGAAGTATCTTCTAAATTTAAAACCACATTAGATATGAAAAATTACTACTTTTCAAGAATTGTATATCATTGATGTGTCCTGAAACATGTGTAGAACCAACACAACCAATGGATAGGCAGGGGCCAGGGGGAGCCCAAAAACCCAGACATTCAAAACAAACCTCGCCTAAAGAAATCTCAAAATGATAATTTGACATTTCTCAAGCTACATATCCACAGCTTGAGGCTTGTCATGAATCAATTTATTAAAAAGTGTGAGAATGCTATTTTTAAGGGAATTAACATTGGCGTGCAATGTGTAGAGCATATCTACATGATTAGCAAATTAATTGGGAGAATAAGGCCATTATATAACAAACAACAAATATAGAAAAAACACATTGTCATTAATAGTATTAATGATCCCTCTGGTAAATGCATGAAAAAACACCAAGGACAACCTAGTAAATCCCTACGGATTTGTTTGTTGTTGCCAAGGCTATAAATCACCGTAGATGAACAGAGGGATCAAAATACCTCCTTGAATGCAACTGGGGCCGAAGTTCAAACTGAGAAGAAGTTTTACATTTCACCAGAGGTAAATTTAAGTGAATGAATCCAGGATCCACTTCGAGATGATCATCCCGCTAGCTGGCCCATAGGGTTGAAGCTTTTACTAAAAAAAAGGTTGAATGTCAATATATTTTATGTTTGGAACAAATAGACACACATGTTAAAGATGAGAGACCATTTGACTAGAGGTAACTCAATCATATGTCCTAGATATTAATAGGTAGACACTCCTAATGATGCTTTTAAGATATTATACACTTATCCTTAGGACAACTTGCATGGGATGACTCATTAATTAAATGTAGTAAACTAATTAGTTGTATGGTTGCAACAGTTAGAGCTTTAGGGGAATTTGATTTATTTTACTTCTTCCAGAGACATGGGCTCCAAAGGAGTTGCATAAGAACCTAACTGACAAGCACAAGCTATAAATTCAAGGAACACAATTAGAAAGATCAACTTCCGCCGCTGGAAGCATAAAAAAAGCAAAGAGTATGTCTTTTGTCAAGTTCTTTTCCCTCCTCAAATCCCTGACACTTTATGTAGAATGTTGTAGACTAGCAA
Source organism: Hakea prostrata (assembly GCF_041222555.1). Taxonomy (NCBI): domain Eukaryota; kingdom Viridiplantae; phylum Streptophyta; class Magnoliopsida; order Proteales; family Proteaceae; genus Hakea; species Hakea prostrata. The sequence continues at coordinate 15,554,278 of NC_142607.1, read as the reverse complement.
TGTATTTGCTTCTAAGGTGGCTTATAACATTTAGGGATTTTCCTTCTAATGAATCTTTACAGGTTAAAACAAGTAAGAAGCATCTATCAAACAATTTCCAATGAGAAATACAGTTTATGATGAAGATAGAAGAGGCAATCATGGAAAGGGGGAAAAATACCTGATGTCCATTCCTTTCAGGATTCAGATGAACCGATTGAGGTTGAAGCATCATCATTGGTGCATCAAGATTGGCATCATCAAGGTAAGGAACTGTCACATTTGGTGGAGAAGACCAAGTTGAAGGCGGCTGTAATGCACCTAACAGATGCGATGAGACAAGACCAGCAGGAATATCACCTCTTCCAACAGCAAAAGGATCAGGATAATGAGACCTGTAGTTGCATCCATAGTCGCCGAAAGCATCATGTATATGGTAAGCGCACTGTCTCCCCCACTTTGACACAGAGAAGATAATAAAAAATTTAAATATACTCATTCAAGTAACACCAAATAAATGGCTGCTATAAGTATAAGGCTTGTTAGCTTTAATGGATTCAGTGGAACATGGAAGATATTTACCTGATATTCATTCCATTCTAGATTCACAGGCACCCCTTGAGGTGGAAGCACTGGTGTTGGTACATAAGGATTGGCATCATCAACGTAAGGAACATAGGGAACAGTCTCATTTGGTGGTGAAGACCAAGATGTTGAAGCCGCCTGTGATGCACCCGCCAAATGTGATGAAATAGGACTAAAAGGAATATCACCTCGTCCAACAGCAGTAGGATCAGGATGATAAAGCTTGCAGTTGCGACTGTACTTGCAGAAACCATCATGAATTTCGTACGTGCAATCTTTCTCGCCCTTTGACAAAGAAAACATTAGAACTTAGCCATACTTGCTCTAACAGAGCCAAATAAATGGCATCTATAATAGACTAGGTGGGGCAAGAAAGCAACTGGGGATATTTTATGATGAAGAGAGGTAATTATGAATAAAATTTACCTGATAGCCAGGATTCAAATGCACCCATTGATGTGGAAGCATCAGTGTTGGTTTGCAAGAATTGGTAACATCTAGATAAGGAGCAGTCTCATTCAGTGGAGAAGACAAAGATGCTGAAGCTGGTTGAGATACACCTGACAGATGCAGTGGAACAGAACCAGAAGGAATATCCCCTTCAACAGCCACAGGATCAGGATGATGAAACCTGCAGTTGTGTCCATCCTTGCAGACACCAACATCCATATATTCCAAGCACTCTCTCTCCCCCTTTGACCAAGAGAAAACATTTCCATAATTTAGAGTTACTTAAATTAGAGACAAATAAATGGCCACCACAAATGTAAGACATGTTAGCAAACAAGGACAGAAATATAACGAGTGCACACTCTCTCCACCTTTGATAGAGAGACCATTATAAAAATTTCAGTATAATGGCTAAAATAGAGAATAATAAATGGCTGATATAAATATAAGACACGGTAGCTTATGGAAGAAAGGGACAAAATATTATTACCGGTCTAATTGGCAAGTCAAGAAAGTTAAAATCTACTGGTGGAGGTATTACTAGTTTTCCCCGCAATTGATTGTTTCTACAAGCCTTGCTGCACTTACATCCTCTTTGCTGCAGGCAATACTGCAACAACCATAGCATTAACAAAGGAAATATCTATTAATGACATATCATGCATCAACAACCACAATATCTATGTAATAATTAAAGACAATTGACATAAAACATACATAATGCTGTATCAGGATTCAGCAGAACCTTCCCAGATGGTTCATATTTAGGATGAGACGTTCTACCAAAAACATAAAATTTAAGAACAGACAAAAAGACCAACATAGGATGTAGTGAGCAGCAATGGAATGATCAGACACAATTTCAATTGCCCATGCACACACATCCCTCTGACCTGCCTGTCAATGGACATACACATGCTGATGCAGTTAAGATTGTCTAATTGGGCCAATTCAGGCCTTTTGGCTCATGAGAGGTAGCCAGGCCGTGGGTTTATTTTTTAGTTTATTAGTTTGATGAGCCGCTTTTAAAAGCCCGTGTTTGGGTCTTAATTATGTAAAAGGAATTAAGTACATAGATAAAATTACGTTGGGTGCATTGTTTTTTTTTTTGGGGAGTAAATAGGTACGTTAGTTACTGGTTAGTAAATTCTCATATTTTTCAAAATGTTTTTAGATAGATGTCATTTGAACTGGCGACAATATGTCCATAAGTTAGGATTAGAGGATATTTTACTAGTTCTAAAAGGTCTTATTTTATTGTTTTCGAGTTAATAATTTTGAAAGTCTAGCCCCTGCATGATAACACTTCTGTTTCTCTTTTTAGCCTTTTCCCCCCTTACTAAAAAAAACAAAAAGAATAAAGATATGTCAGTATCATAGACTCATAATTCATTTCTTTGTTTCCTACTTGTTAGGAATGAAACAGCTACAAAATTTTGCAGTGAAATAGAGAAAAGAAGCTTTAATTTGAACTTCTCTGTTCCAGAATCAGCAGGGAGAAATTCAGGGAAGAAGTTTCTCTTTAATCAGCACATGCTCAATTTGATGGGCTAAACAGTAATTTCATGTTCAAAACAATCACCACCTCTGTCATGATCATGACTGCCACTGTAGCACTGCCACTACCTCCGTCATGGCATTTCTAGAACAGGAATTATTGCACATAATGAATGAGTTTCTATTTCTTTTATAACCCAGAAATAGAAATTATTAGGTGTTTCAAACACCTTCATTTAAAAAATAAATAAATAAGAGAAGAAGAAGAAGTAGAAAATCTGAAATTTGGTCTACTAACAGAAATACAGAAAGTCCTTACAGAAATTAAAACATAGCCCAGAAACAGCTGTTATCATGAAGGGCCTTAGGTTAACACCAATTTTCAAACATATACAAGGAGAATTATGATGTAGGAAGTAAAAGAATCTCTAAGAGGATGAAAGTGGGCAAGGCACAAGCTCCCAACCAAATCCCAATAGAATTATGGAAGAGCTTCGGAACTTATGGGCTAGGCGGCTAGCTTGGCTGACCAAGTAATTTGCTAAGATTATGAGCGCAAGGAAAATGTTTGATGAATGAATGAAAAGCATTGTGGTCCCAATTACAAAAATAAAATAGATATTCAAACCTATAATAATTATAGATGCATAAAATTGATAAGTCATATCATGAAATTATGGAAGAGAGTAATTGAAACCTATTTTCGACAACAAACCACTATTACGAGAACTAATTTGGTTATATGCCGGGAAGATCTATGACAAAAGTTATTTACCTTACTGGAGGCTTATGGAAAGGTATAGAGAGTGTGTCAAAAAAAATTTTATGGTATCTTTTAACCTAGAAAAATCTTAAGAAAGAGTTATTAGAGCATAATTTGGCAAGTATTATAGAAAAGAAATGTTGCAAGTAAATATATGGACATAGCTAAACATATTTATGATGGTTCAGTGACAACCGTAAGAACAACGGGGGACAAGGTGGTGAATTCTTGATTACAATCGGTTACATCAAGGATCAACTTTATGCTCATATATTTTTGCACTTATAACGGATGATTTAATCGAAGACATGTAAGATGAGGTTCCTTAGTGTATGTTTCTTACTAATGATATTGTTTTGGCGGATGAGACACAAGTTGGGATTATTACCAAGTTAGAACATGGAGAGCAACTTTGGAATAAAATGGCTTTAAACCAAGAAAAACAAAGACAAAATATCTGGTGTGTAACATTGCTTGTGATTGGACGAATGATGGGGGTGGTGAAACTTTATGAGAAAGAGACTCCACAAAGTGATTATTTTAGAAATCTTGGCTCAATCATATCATAAAAAAAAGGGTAATACAGAGGATAATGTCCCAAAGAATTAAAATAGGGTTGATGAACTAGAGAGGTGCATTCAAGGTCTTGTGTGTTCAACGTATTCCTTAAAAGTTCAAAGGAAAATTCTATAGAACCGTCGTACGACCAACTATTACATATGGTGCAAAGTGTTGGGCTGTTAACAAATATCACATAAATAAACTCAGTGTAGATGATAAGATGGATGAGTAAGATGGATTAGTAATGAGTGGTAAAACTAGAAAGGATAAAGTAAGGAATGCTCATATCAAAGCTGGTATAGGAATAGCTTCAATAAATGATAAACTATGAGAAAGCTAATTGAAGTGGCAAACCATGTTCAATGCAGGCCCTTAACTGCCCCTATACGTAAAAGACATTTAGTCTGGAATGAAGGAATTAGAAGAACTAGAGACAGACCTAAGATAACCTAAAAAGAAGCAATCATAAAGGATATGCATAGCATAAGCCTTAAATCTAATATAGTCTCAAATAGAGCTGATTGGAAGGCAATAATCCATGTAGTCTACCCCATTTAGTTGGGATAAGGCTTCTTCTTGTTGTTGTTGTAGTATTCTTATTTACAAAATTATAAAACCCATTTCCTCATGAGATTGAAATTGAACGTATTAAAATTATGTTCAAAACGTAGTGCATGAGTCCAACCCCCTCCCCCCCGGTCCACCCACATACACACACAAAAACAAAGAAAAGAAATCCACCTATTGATCTAACTTTTATTTGCTAACAACATAATTGATTCTTTTGTCTCAAGTTTATCACAATATCTGATCACTGGACCTACTTGCATCTGAGATCCATAATCTGAATGTTCAGATTGCATTACACATGCACAAAAAACAGTAGGAAACATAATCTGATAAAGCGTCATCCTATATAGAGTTATACCGACACCACAACATATGGAGAAGCATCCCTGAATGAAGCAGCAAGATTCAGGTAGTGTGTATCCTAGAGGAAGACTTGATGCAGCACCACTTAACACTGAGGGAGGCTTGCAAACTGAACAGCCATATTATGAGGAGTGATCAGATCAGCTACATGAGGGGCTATATTGGCTCTTATAAGAAGGGAAGAGGAGCTGTCAGTACTGTCAATGGAGATGCATGCTAACATTACCAGTCTTCAGAATTGTAACCAAAAGGTTGGAGGAGCATCTCCATCAATCTAACTCAAAAGTTGGCAATTGGTACAATCAAAGGAGATACTAAATGACCATGGAGGAATCAGTCAACAAAGGAGAGAATTTGGTAGGTGGCAGCTATGCTACAGGATAAGAAATTTAAGCATGTCTGGAGAAAACAAGACCAATGGCGGATTACATGACTGGGATACAAATGAGTAAAAAATCAGATGCAATAGGAGTCACGAGAGTTCCTGGAGAACTTGATGACCTAATTCAGAAGGATGCTGAAGCATATTTTTAATACAGATTGTAAACGGGATTGCTTTCTAGTTTGGAAGGATAACCTGGGGCTAGGTTGAAAATTTTAGTAAAACAGTGAGTAGACTTCAGTTCTCTGGAAATTACTGTAACCAGGAATGATAGGAATCATACAGAGAGACTGAAGGCAAAGAAGTCAAAACAAATGAAACACAAAACCCATCCGGTTCAGCATCAAAATGAATTCCTCCAACTTCTAATTAGGACCAGCTTGAACCCATTATCAAGGTAAACAAGAAGTACTACAGGCACAATAGCAAAGAAGATGGATTCAAAACCCTAGCCATGCCTTATTCCAAATAATGGGAAAATACCCAGTCACCGTATTTAATAGTCAAAACATAGATACGGATATGGTGGATTGGGTGCATATCTTGCATCCATTACCATTTGTGCCTAATATGAGTATCTCAAATGAAATGTTAACATATGACAGACTCTAACAATCAGGTAGAGCAAATGATTCCTGGTAGGCTATTTTCCTTCAATGAATAGAATTAAGGAGAACAAAATGGTAATTTCTGTGATTTAAGGAATGAGGATCAGTTCTAACCCAAAGAAAAAGTTCATTGGCCAGGAAGATATAAAAAAGAAACGATTATTCATAATAGATGCAATAAGAATTTCAGAGACTTGCAACACTTAAAAAAAGTTATGTATATTATGAATAAAAAACTAAAAACAACTGACAAAAGAAAAGATTATTCAGAATAGATGCAATAAGAATTTCAGAGACTTGCAACACTCAAAGAAAGTAATGTACCTTATGAACAAAAAACTAAAAACAACTGACTGAGATTTCAGGGACTTATTAACACTTACAAAAAGTAATGTATCTGATGAACAAAAAATAAAAAACCGAATAAGCAGAGTAGGTGAGTAATGACCTTGCATTCTTGCTGCAACTTTTTCCCTGAATGATCTTCATCATTTTCTTCAATAACCTTTTACATGAATTAAACCATGGACATCAAAGTAAGATATAAGAGTTGAATGAATCAAACCAACAATTTATCGAAGTTCAAAACAGATAGTTGCCCAGTCAGAGAAAATCAATCGATGATAACACAAAAATAGAAGAACAAACCAGCGCCCCCCCCCCCCCCCAAAAAAAAAAAAAAAGTGCCCAACACAAGAGTCTAATTGCTATTCAACTGAAACCGCCTCTCTCCCTGATGGACCATGACTCGTCTACAGTTTATCTATTAATAATTTCCTTATGAGACATTATATAAGACATAAAACTAGATAATTAAAGTTTAAGCACACCGTATTTGGTTCTAGAACAAAAGGGTTGCAGAACAGGTCTGTCGCAGAAGGGTGATGATCCATTACCATAGGATCACTAAGAAACAATGCTAAAGCATATACCACTATGGGCAATAAATCAAGCTCAACTCACAAGCTAATAAGCGAACGGGTTGAAATAAAAAGGTAGTACCTTGTTTTCCTTTCGAGCAGAATGATCCTTTCTGCTATTGTCTTCATACTGACAAGTTCTTGGGTTTTCTTCCCTGTCTAGAGAATACCTTTCGACGTTGTTCTCCTTCACGTCATCTTCTTCGTCGTCATTATCTCTGTTATAATCTTCTAACCGAACTTCCTCTTGAGTTTCCACATCATCGTGAGCATCCGCAGTACAAGAAGCATGATCAGAGTCACCAACGGGGACAGTATCAGTGGAATCAGCAACAAGAGAAGAAGGATTAGCAGTTGAGGAACATAAGTAGTCTCTTGTAAGTTTCACAGCTTTAGTGACTTTACTACTAATTGAAAACCAGTAAGCTGGAACACTGGCCATGATGGCCTCGGCAAGAAAAACCCAACTCCTGGAAAGTGGAAATCTTCAATCTCCTTGATGGGCTTAAATTTGAAGCAGAAGGAAGAGATGAACAAGGTTTATTAAATAAAATACACGTTCCATATGTGTAACACTCAAAGGGAAGCAGCGTAGAAAGGAAGCTAAGACATGTACGCGTTCCATCCGCGTTTTCCGAAAGAACTCTGCTAGTTCTGATGTCGAAACTGTAGACATCCGCGGTGTGAATGAGAGTTTTCAGGCGGGTGGGTATCTACAAAAAAACACTTCGTTCGTTGGAGTTTTTAACTGATGGATGAATTGAATCAAGCCCTTTTCACCTATTCTATACAACCGCTCCAATCGAGCGCCTATAACCCATAAGGACAAAACATTGGGCATGCATCAGAAGCTAAGCTATTGTGATGATTCAAAGGAGCAGGAAAGTCGCTTTTATCAATTTGTGTTCAGTCACAATATAATATAATTTTTTCCCTGACAACGATCTTCAATTATCGATTTCTATCCTAGTAAATTGCGAATCGCTTTAACACAGAGAAGGTTGTTGAAGGAAAGGGCCAATGCATGGGATGATTACTGGAAAGGAGCCATCAACTCCATTTAGTAAAAGCTTTCATGGGGGCAGCTTTCCCTGAAAAAGTTTTCGGAAGCGATGTGCTTGGTGGAGTCAAGCCTATGAATTCAAGAGAATTATTTCAAAAAGAGTGACAGGATTTGAAAATTTTTGGCATGAAATTGAATAGGAGCAGAAAATTCCTTCAAAGCTAAGTTATTTTTGGAATCTGAATCTAACCACATGAAAGATTGAACTTGTTAACTTTACTTTCAATTATTGATATATTATCCAATCTTTTCATACCAATTTTTTTTTAATCTAATCTTTAAAGCAAAATATTCTCTTATAATAAATTAGTTAAAATAAAGTTTTAACACTATTAATCATCGTTACTTAAAATAATAATAAAACTCGATTAATCAACCTTACTTAAAAAATTTTGAAAATGTTGTTTTAAAAGTAGACACATAATTTAATTATTTAAGTTGAAAAATCTTCTCTAATCAACTCCACAAAAGTAAGAATTTTTTAAATGAAGATAAAACATATATATTATAATTAATATGAGAAAGACTCTAGTATAATTAATATGTCCACTGTTTAGCAGTATCAAATCTGTCGAATTAGGAATAGGATGTGGATATGATATACCTCTTTCTTACATATTAAATTACCCAATTCAAATCATGATAAAGATGTTTTTCTTACAGACTATCATCCGCCGATTAAATCATCCAATTCTTAGATTTCAAATCATAGTAAAGATATCAATGGGATGCGGATATAATATTATCACTATTCAATCCGTTTACACCCATAGCAAGAATCAAACCCATAACCTCTTCACTGAAAAATATGAATCTTACCACTCTCTACTAACTCTGCATTGGCTTGAAAATTAACATTTCATTTTACTTTTCTTTTTCTTTCTTGTTTTTAGAAAATTTTCACCTGTCTTTTTTGGTGAAAATTTTAATTTGTGCTTATGGAAAACCCATATTGCCATTACAACATGGATCTGTAGAAAATAAGCAAGATTAGAGGAAGAGAAACACAAGATTAACTGTTTGGTGACGTGTCAGCACAGTAGCAAAATTACATCACCATTCTACAAGAGGAAGATTGGATTGCCGAACCAACCTTTTGGGTTGTTGGCGCACCGATGGAATCACACCTGCGAGTGAAAAAAAGAAGGCAGAACTGTGATACTGAATCACTGATCCTATGGATTATTCAGTGCAAGAAACCCATCTGTTATCATATTAAGCTGCACTAGATTTGGGTGAAAATGAAAAATGAAACAGTTCATCTTCTGACTTCTAAGTTGCAGCAAGTACCCAGGTCCAAGAGGATTCACTGTTCCAACTGTCACAGCCTGTTTATTCACTATATACACATGCTTCTGCTGCCAAATGGTTGGTCAAGACCGCTATTACACACTGCCATACATAGAGTGCATATCTTCACTGCCTCAGCTGCCACCCTACCTTCCACCCTTTGTGTCTCTTGGTCCTCTCCAGGCCCCAAAGATGACACTCCTTTTTACTCTGTTTCACTTTGGAGGTTTTGCCATTGTTATTGCTGGGTTTCTTCAGGACTAACCATTGCGTACATTTTCTGCTGGAGCCTCTGTGGTATCTGGGATAAGGTTTCTTTCTTTGATTCTTCCAATTTCTCCAGGTTCCTGTGTTTCTTTTCCAGTTTGTGTTCCTCGGAGATATCCTTGCTGCAGGTGCCATTCACAGGGTGTTTGGGATTTGCTACAAGCAGCAGTTGCTTCCCTTCATATTGGAAAGTAGCCTGCATAAACCAAAGGAAAACTTCAGTGAAGCCAAAAACCTGCAACCCAAAAGGACCATATATGCAACCGATGATGAAACTCAATTCCACAGAAATGTCAAAAAGAAAATAAAAGAAATGGAGGAGACTATCTTAGAATTCCAACATCTATGATTAGGTTAAAAACAGAGAAGATGAAGAGAAGGAGAAGAGAGAGTCGCAGGTTATTTCAGAACAAAAGACTTGCAATACGGCTTATATTCCTAATTGCAGGCTTTAATTTGTTTATAATAGAAAAGATCACAAACTTACTACAATTAGGACTTCTAACTTAACATAAACTACCATTATTGCCCTTGGAATCTTGTGACAGATTTACAAGAATAAAAGCTTAGTTAGAAATCTCTTATTAAAAAAAAATATGACTTGTGACATCCGTGGACTTCAACACTCCCCCTCAAGCTGGAGCTCCAGCTTGGAATATCAACATCATTAACCTTGAGCATTAAGTAGCAATAGTAGACACCGATAGTCACCGAAAGAACTTCAACCAAAAGATCATCAAGACAACTTAAATGAATAATCTTCATACCCCATGAACCATCCAACAACGATAACAGCAGGTAGTAGTGAAAATGAACCATATCCGTAAGTAAAACAACATCAATAACATTAAAGGCAGCATCCAAATAATGTTAGTACAACAACAATAAGCCTTGTCCCAACTAAGGCTCTTTTTGGTATCAATTCTCATTCTCTATTATGCCTATTTAAAAGAAATAAGTACAAAAATTCATTATTGGTCAAGAATGAAAAATGATTTGGTGAATTTTGTCAAAAATAAATTATGGAATTGAAAAATAAGTTTGGTGTCAAAAAAAAAATTTGTTAGAAAATAATAGTGAGCAGTGATAAAAGAGGGAAAGAGTATGGTCTTTATTTAAAAAAATGTGCATTGACTATTTTACCCTCATCTTAACCATAAAATTTTAAGCAAATTTATGCATAAATGAAGAGAATGAAATTCTCACCATAATCCACAATAGACAAAAAGTCCATTATGGATTTTAGAGGTTTTTCTATTATTTTAAATAAAAATAAAACTGATAATAGATGCCAAACAATTTAAAATAATGAAAAAACCTCATAATTGAGAATGATAATTGATACCAAAAAATGTCTAATGGGGTCGGCTACATGGATTCTTGCCTTCCAATCAATTCTATTTGAGGCCATGGTAGATACAAGGCTTGAGCTATGCATATCATTTCTAACCACTTCTCTTAAGGTTATCTTAGGTCTACCCCTAACTCTTCTAATTCCTTCAATCTGGATTATATCACTTTGCCGTACAAGGACATTTATAGATCTCCGATGAACATGGCCGTGCCACCTCAAATGACTTTCCTGAAACTTATCACTTATGGGAGCAACTCCCAAACAAACTCTAATATGATTATTCCTTATCTTATCCTTCTTAGTTTTGCCACTCATCTATCTTAGCATATCCTCATTTCTGCTACACTGAATTTATCTATATAATTATTTTTAACAACCCAACATCTGCACCGTACATCATAATTGGTCGAACAACGGTCCTATAGAATTTTCCTTTAAGCTTTAATGGAATACGTCAATCACACAAGACCTGTATGCACCTCTCCTCTTCATCCACCCTATTTTAATTCTTTGAGAAACATCGTCCTCTATATCTCCTCTTTTATTTACGATTGAACTTAGGTACCTAAGAGAATCACTCTGAGGAATCTCTTTATCATCAAGTTTCATCACATCATCGTCTACTCGATCATGACTAAAGTTACAAACTAGATATTTTGTCTTCATTCTACTTAATTTAAAGCCTCTTGATTCCAAAGTTGTTCTCTATGATTCTAGCTTGGTATTAATCTCTACTTGAGTCTCATCTATCAACACAATATCATCAACAAAAAGCATACACCAAGGGACCTCGTCTTGAAAGTCTTTGGTTAATTCATCCATTATAAGTGCAAATAAATATGGGTTTAAAGTTGATCCTTGTAGTAGCCTAACTATAATTGGGAATTCATTACTTTGTCCCCCCATTGTTCTTACAATTGTCACTGAACCATCATACATATCATTAACTATGTTTACATATTTACTTGCAATACTTCTTTTCTCTAGTACTTGTCAAATTAACGCTCTAGGAACTCTATCATAAATTTTTTCTAGGTCAATAAATACAAAATAATGCCAGTAGTAGAGAGAATTTTTCAAAAAAGAAGGTAAAATGTAAACACACAAGTAGCTAAAAGGTGCAGCTCCAATGTTCACATAGGTAGGCAAGTTGCAGGCTTGCAGCTCCAATGTTTAACAAGTAGATAAAACGCAGCTCCAGTGTCCACCTGACTAGGTAAAATTTGCAGACCCACGTTTGCCTAAGTGCTCTTCGCAAGAAGACAAGTAGTAGGTAGTAATTAACCAAGTAAATTTCTATGCAGCTCCAATGTCTGCTCAAGTAGGTAACGCATACCTACAATATCCGCACAGGTAGGTAGTAATTTACCAAATAAAATTCTGAACTAGATAAGAATAAGTCTCCAATCTCCCCCTCATGTGTTGTATTATATGTGGATAAATAATGACAACCAATTACCAGCATTGCAATTAGATTTCACAAATTCCCAATGCACTTATCACAATAAAATCATTCCAAGTAAAATCCTAGGTGATAAGCTCAATCTTCCCTCATGGTAGTGAATTAGGGTCATGAATGGGGCCAGTCTCTAATAATTAGAACCCCAAAATCGATACAATCAGACCTAACAAATAATAACATAATAATTTTGTAATTATCTCAATCTGATAACAGAAGGACATGACTATAACTCAGATTAAATCCAAGAAAGCACAAACAAGGCCAGGGGTAAACAGGTAATTATCAATAAAATAAGGATAACGAAGAACAATACGGCAACAGGCATTCTTTGGAGTTAGGCAATAAAATAAGGTAATAAGAAATTGACCGAGGATTATTAAGGTGAACTTGGGATTCTGGTAAGTAGATTAAAACTAAAATAAAAACTCAACATGGAGGGCACTAACAGAAGGGTAATACGAGAAAGCTAGAGTAGAGTTAAAGAAAGTTAAGGACTTACAGAGAAGGATGTTTTCCTCTTCCTTATGACTCAAGATGACTTTTGTTAACAATAACCCTATGAATGCATGAGGAATTGAAAATCTCTTTAAAGCAGAAGCAATCTCCAACTGCTTGAAGAACTCAAAAGATACTCCAAATTTACTGCTTAAAAACACAAATCTTCCTTGCAACAATCTACAAGAGTCATGGTTATGTATCCAACGGTTATGGTTTGAAAAGAACATTTGATATAGTTCTATATTTAAAGCATCGTTTTGCTAATATTTAAAGCACATCTCCATTTTCAGCCACTATTTTGGAGAATAAGGGAAGTTCTATAGTGTACAAGAGTTGAAAATCACTGGAGACTCCTAATGATGCTTCTAAGATCCTATATAGTTCTTTTCTAAGCAAGTTGTATGGGGTCACTCAGTATCATCCAAGTTGACATAAAAAATACTGTTGGAATTTATTAATTTGATTAATAAATTAAATGCCCAAGGGCAATATTGGAAACTCACTATTAGGGCGGTTACAAAATAGGTTATATATTTTAGTAACCACCGCATTAGTGAGTAAGTAACGGAGTGATTCATTCGCACGAGCGAATCTCTGAGAAACGGCGGCTCCATCTCTCTCTCCCTCTCTCTTAGAATCGCAGCTTTGGATTTCTTCTCGTGCTTGCATTTGATCTTCATTCCATTAATCCACGGCATTTGGGTTGTGGATATTATTCCCTTTCCCGTGATTGAGGAATCTCGCGGTAAATCTTTGGTGGTGGAGCGAGGCGTGGATCTAGACTTCCGCTGTGAATACTTCGTAAGGAAGCAAATCCGGTAAGGAATTTTTCCCCCATCAATTAATTGAATTGAATTACTTTTGATGTATTGCCAACATTGGCATCGAGCCATTGGTTCCCACGTTTATTGTTCCTCCCCATTGTTTAATTTTATTGTATGGATCCAATGGGAGGATCAAGGGTTTAATCTGAAACCCATGGGAAAATTGATGGGTTTTTGGAAACCTTTAATTTTGATTCGGATCCGAGTGGGAGATCCTTGTGGATTTCCCTAATGGAGATTTGCATGAATTGATAATCCATGATGAAATTTTTTTTTTAAATTTATTGTTGGATTTTTTTTTCATGTGTTTTTTGGATGATTTTTGAGTGAAAAACGTGTTTTACCGTTTTTTTCCGTTCAGAAAATTGAAAATCGCCGTTTTTTGGTCATTGTGGACCGACGGACGACCTTCCACCGCGGTCGTCCGTCTATTATCGAGTGGTCGGTGACCCGACGGAATTTCCGTCTGGGAGGCGGTCATCCGTGGGCCGGCGGTCATCCGTCTGGTCCGATGCCGCGATTTCCGCTGGGCGCGGTCTCCGTCTGGTCCTGCCGACGGAATTTCGTCTGGCGCGGTCATCCGTCCTGGGCATAGGCCGAATTCGTGCGGGGCAGTTGTCTGGGAGATGGATTTTTTGGATATTGGTCTGTCGTTCGAATGTGTTTCTAACTTTTCGGACACCAATGGCCGACGTCTGTGTGATGTTTGGGCATTGAGGGCCTATTGGGGCCTAGTGGGAGCTAATGAGGTGTGTTCTGTGAACCACCTCATGCTTTAACATGATTGCATGTTTTATTTTAATAAAACAATTTTTTATTTATGGGTCTATCAATCATGTTTCTTGACGAATGAAGTTAGTGTATAAGTCTATGTGGGTTTGCATGAGATTTGATTGAATGTTTTTTAGCATCTCTTTTGGTTTAGTGCTTATCCATGGTTGACTATGCTAGTGTGATTTTTGTTGCATGAGTTGTGTTTTATGCTAGATTTATTGAACTCATTCTTGTATGTAATATCTCTAGAAATGGCTGCTACCAGAGCATTGTTGCTGACCTCCTAGGAGATAGCTGAATGAGAGGAATTATGACCTGGCACGGAAGGTGCAATATCTCTGGAAGAGCGGGATATGCTGGAGACCATAAACCGGACCATGAACCCACCGGAGGTACCCGCACGATCGCGGGACCTTGATATATACAATGCTTGGAAGAGGAAAGACCGGGTAGCCGGGATTACAATCCCGAGCTCCATGAGGGATGACCGATGCTTCGTTATGAGAGCATAGGCTGCAAAGTCTTTGTGGGAGGTCGTGAAGTTCCGGTATGGAGGGACTTCCACCACAGAGGCCGCCGCTGGACTCACTTTTGACGGTTATAAGATGCGCCGGGTCACACCATGAGGCGGCATTACCATCATGTCTAACATGATTAGTGAGTTGAGCGCATGTGGGGCCGAAGCCGATGAGAGCAAGTCTCTGCAGTCATCGGTCATTGCAAAGACTTGGGAGCATATGAAGATCTTCTGACTCGTGCGATGAGGTCAAGACTTTCGATCAGTGCCAGCACCTTGAGCTTGATGAGGATCGGATGTTGGCCGATACCCCTCTCGATGTATTTGTTGCTGCTAGCACTAGTAGGGTGCGGGCTTCGCGCAGGGAGCTCGACCTCGGGGTCCAGCAAAGTAACCGGGGTGGGAACAAAACAAGAGTGGGCCTAAGCATTCGGGGGACTAGTCTTGCGAAGAAATCAGCTTTGATTTGCTTCGTGCCGAGCTCGGTCATTTTGCTCGTGATTGCCCGGCAGAGGTTGTCTGTGTGTTATACCTCATCTTGTTATGTAACAGTTCTACTTGCTTGTTGAACTAAATCCTTTGTGGATTGTTGATTCGGTGCGACATAACAAGGAACGCTCGAGCTTCGTGGAATACCGTCGTATTCCGAGGGAGGTACGTGGGACGCTCAGCGTGGAGGTTCGTGGCATGGCACATGCAAATTAGTTTTGCGAGGTGGCCGTCGCTTGTTACTCCATGACGTCTTTGTATGCTCCGGACATTCGGCAATCTTGTTTCGTTATTTATCTTTTAAGACATGGTTTTAGAATTGTATTTGAAAACAATTCTTTGGTTTTGTATCCGGGTGATCGGTTTATGGTTATGGTTTTCTTGATAATGGTTTCATTGTTTGTGTCATTGTTTTTTCTTTTAATTCTAGTAATGTTTTTGTTTGCCAAAATCCGTGTGTATTGATTCTAATTTGTGGCATGCTAGACTAGGACATATTGGCTTAGATAGGATGAACAGGTTGGGGAGGTCTCTTGGGCCAGGTTCACTATCGATTTGCCAACCTGTGAGTCTGTCTGCAGAAAGCAACTGAAACCATTTAAAGGCTTTGAGAGCCTCTCTTCCTTTGAACTTATCCATTCGGATGTGTGTGGACCCATGTGTGCATACTAGAAAAGGACAGTCATATTTCATCACATTCATAGATACCAGATGCACAACCGCAAACCAATTGTACTCCGGAGAAGGGTTTGCATTTGAGCCTTGATATGGGTCCTAAGACTCGAGGAGAAAACCAAGATGGAAAGAGTTCCATATTCCAAGCGATGGGTAGCCTTATGTACGCTTGTGTGTACTGGCCGGTTTTGTTATGGGGGGGGGGGGGTGGGGGGGTGGGGGGGGGGGTGCCCCCCCGGCCGCAGCTACAAAAAAATACAAATACAGATAATCAAGCAAAATAGTGCAATAGTTAATAAAAGTTACGAGTCCAAATACTCCAATAAAAATCCAAGAACCGAAGAAGATCCATCAAAGTAATATCGATTCAGCAAGCAAAATAAGTAACTAAATAGTCTTCATCTTCGGAGGCTTCATGCTCCAAGTTCATGTATATTCTTGCCACATCCTTCAAACAAGGCTCTTTCATACGAATCATCTCCAACTTCCGACGTTGTGCAACCATCTCGTGCGTTTATATAATACATACAATGAAAGAATAGTTCCAACGAACTCGAAGGAACAACAATTCTCATATATATGTCAACACAATCCACGAATGCACATATGAAATGATATGGATGATATGCAAAATATGAATGCTACTAAGATCTAACTATGCAAGTCTCTATGGCGACATGCTTTAAGATATACACCAGCCCTCCTTTGGGTAAGTCTCATCACTCGATCCGGCAAGGACTGTTACCTCGTAGGATCCTGGCAAGGGGTAAGTCCACACCGGCTCTCAAAACCGTGGTCGGGGTTAAGTCAACACTCTCTCACCACGACCATTGGCAATGAGTGCTGCGCATGTCGGGGTTTCTAATCCAATGCAAGGTCATAATGGTAACATACTATATGAAGTCCAGATACTTCCCCTATGGCACCAACCAACTCGGTTCGGTATCCTTCGCAACCTAGGAGTGTGAATCCTCACTGATCGGCTACCTCTGTTGGACTCCACTCCTTAACCCTATGGTCATCCACATATTATTGGGGCGGATGCTCTCATGACTCCTCGCGACACCCGGTCCGCTCCTTGGACGTCCATGAGCCCAACCCTAACATATGCAACCCTACCATTACATGACCAATAGTGGACCACCGAGTCTCCGCACGGACTGGTTACCGCTGTTGGACGAAACATAGTCACGTCACCATTGTCACGGGTCACCCGGCTTCAATTCCCCGCCGAAAGGGTAATAGTATGTGGGGTACCTAGCCATGCAATTCTAGACTCCCTAAGTATGTCATCAAGTAATCATGATAGTGCTGGAGACATCGGCAGCATGTGTCCCATTCCACAGCCTTCGATATCCCAAGCCAAGATATCCCAATGGAATACCCCTTCCATCACAATCACACTACAACACTCTTTATCATATCATGAGCAGTTGTGCAATATCATAAAAGATGAAGTACATCAATGAATACCACAAACGCAAGTGTACAATAAGATTCACATACTTTATACAATTACAGCAAGTTACATGATCAAAGAATAGTAAATAGAACAACAGAATCATCATGTATATGTAATTGCATATAAATAAGAATGCATGTCCTTACCTGTAATTTAGTAGAAGTCCTCTAACTTGCAATCCAAAAACTATTATAAGACTTTTATTTGAAGCAGAGAACACCTAGGCATAGGGTTACAAGAATGTATAAGTCACATAAACCAAATTGAATCAAAACCAATCTATTTGGTCATCTGCCACCCGGTCGCCTTTCCGTCGCTTAGGTTGCACCCCACTAGTGACCGCCCCAAGGAGCTTCAATCCAAACTCGGCTTCGATTACTCGATTTCAATCCGGTTTTCGAGTAATCTCATTCTAAGTCTCGAATTAAACACTCCCAAAGACAAAAGGGTAAGAGAAGCAATCCCCTATCATCGTGGATTATCCCTAACCCTCTCCTTTATTGAATTTTCCATCTCACGCGGTTCTTCTTTTATGGTTATTCCATCTCACGCAGATAAAAAAAGGGTAAAGAATAACCAAGGGGTAATCCAGGACAGAAAAAGGGTAAAACCAAACTAACGAGATAAAAGAGTAGAGAACGAGGGTTATTCTACCTCACCCGCCGAGAAGAAGACCATCCTCCACCACCGTCCACTCCAACTCTTTCGGATCTTCCCCCCTCTTAACTCCCAATGATCATAGTAATCGTTGACAGTTTGCCTTTTATAGAAGTCTCGGGCATGCATCCCAAGCACCCTCCTTCCTCCTTAGGTTCCCCCCTTCCCCCCTGATTTTCTCTGCTTTGCTCATGGTTGAGACCAGTACAACCAAACCCAAATGAAGACATGGGGAGATCATAGTCCAAAATCAATCTAATAGTTTTAACAAAGAGTTAGGTTTCATCATAACATATGGCTCATGAAAGGTTATGATCACAAGAGAGGGAATGATTTTATCAAAATAGCAAATCTGAAATCTATTTATGTTACACATTACTCTAGTTTCCCTCCTGAGGTTCGTTTCCTCATTCATTGTTTAGATCTTTCTAGTTAGATCTATTATCATGATCTCATATATCTATTGGTTCATGCATCATCTTTTTCCGATCTCACAACCGAGAATTTATCCTTTTTAACATATCTAAAATATATTATCGGATAACATTATGTGTTCATTTTAGTAAGAAACACATTATTTTTACAATCAAACTTTCTTGTTTGATCCAATTATTTCCCCTTTTTTGGCTCCCAATGAAAGGTTAGCACCGATGAGAAATAAATTGATAGCCAATAAACAGAAAACATGATGATCAGTTTAGGTTACAAAATATCCCCAAAGACGATCAGATTCCCCATAGAGACAATTTACAATCATTTTGGGGTCCTATTAATTATTCCAATTTTCCGGAAACGGATCAACTCCTCTCTGGACCAGTCTTTGATTCCTTCCCACATATAAGATAGTGAATTCTATCTCAGCTTTGTATCTTCGATCTCCCTATCTTCTCTATTTGATTCCTCTCTTAAAGGTCATTCTGTGTTCCCTTCTCATGATCAAATCGTGGAATTTCTTTCCACCTTTTGCCCAATCTGCTTGTCTTTCTTCTTGTTCTTCTTCCCTTCTCCCGCTTACTTTCCTTTCCCCTTTTATGCCTTCTTCTTTTCCCCCCCTTTTTTTTTCCAGAGGAAGTTCAAAGGTCGATCCCATGCTATCAAGAGGTTTAGAAACATGGTGGGAATAGTTTACCACGAAATTAAAAGAAATAAAGCTTTTGAAAACCTTCAAAACAGATATTTACCAAAATGCCACTGCCTGACGCCTTGTTCAAAAATAGGGATTTAATGGGCCTAACTTCAATATTTTTGGATGGGCTTCTTTCAATACATTGTACTACTTACCTAGTATGGAGGGAAGTCTTCAAACCAGGTCCAACTAAGCTTTAGGTCCATCAACCAAGTTCTTCTTCACAAATAAATAGTTCAACACCAAATCAAGTAAGGTTTCCATAAGGAAACACCATCATCAATATCCATGGGTTTTGGGTCAAACACCATATCTTCTACTGAGAGTGGCCCACAAAGACATCTTCCTAAGATTTTGAAAGATAGTAAAACTGAAATCCGGGCCAGGCCCCGAGCGCACACGAAAACACCCCCCCCCCCCCCCCCCCCCCGCGGCCGCCCCCGCTTTGGGCGGGGGGCGCGCGCCCTTCTCTGGGTGGGGGGGGGGGGGGGGCGCGCCCCCCCCCCCCCCCGGGAGGGGGGGGGGGGGGCCGCCCCCCCCGGGGTTCAAGAGGCTGTTTGGTTAAGGAGATTCCTTCGACATACTGGGATTCTGATGACATCCAAAGAGGCTGCCCTTGTCCCGTGGATAGTACGGCAGCTCTTGCTATGTCAAGGACCCCAAGTATCATGGGAAGACCATATACAGTTGAGATATCACTTTGTTAGAGACATTACATCAAGAAAGAAAGTTGTACTTAAGCACATATCTACTAGTTTGATGGTAGCTGACCCTCTTACCAAACCTATAGCCAAGGATGTTTTTATTTCTCATGTAAAATCCTTGGGCTTGCGTAGATTGTGACTTATTTTTGTACGAGACTTTCTTATTAATGAGTAATATGAGTTCATTCCAGCATTTATTCTTATTCACTTTCGTGTGATTGTGTTTCTTCAGCATAAAACAACATATGTCAATAGGCAAGAGAATGGCTCACTCACACGAGCATTCGCCTCGGCGCCTTGGAGGCGAGCAGAGATGAGACGGTTGTGAATGACTTTGTGTAGGTCAATTCATAATCATGATGTCGCCTTGATTTGGAATCAAGATGAGTTTCTCTATTGTGAAGAGAATCGACATGAATGTTCCCACTATTCATGTTGCCTATAGGAGCTGGGTGGAGTACTTTATGTGGCGCTAGGGTGGCGACAATAAAGTAACTCGGGTTAGGCGCAAGGGGTTGCGACGGACTAAGACCCGTATGGTGTTGAGATGGACATACGTTCTATTGTATATAGAATGCTCCACCATAGCACATATATCATACTATGTGTGCTTAGCGATCATTGGAAATGAGAGGATGGATCCCTCGCTCCTCTCATTGTGTGAGTCCGACCCTTATGGTCCATTAGTGTTCTTAGTGACTTTCGACGACATCATGAAACGAAGGGTTGATGTGGCTACTTTGGGGTGTTACCTATGGTTATGATAGATTCGACCTAAAGGGGCACTACCGGGAAAGGAGTCAATCCTAAGTGTAGTGATGGTCTGGGCGAAAGGAAAGGTTTGATTCAACGCACCCTAAAAGTGTTTGCTTGGCGCCAACCGTATGTGTTACGGTAGTGAACATTTTAAGGACAAGAAGGTGATCTCTCGGAGGGATCGAGATACCTTTAGTCCGGTGAGTTTGAATAAACCTAGGACACCGTGTTATACTAATGCTTATTTGATTTGTTTCATGGTGATGTGCCATTCGGCCTTCCGGGAAGGTTTCTAGTTTGGGGCTCACGCGTGCAGGTATATCACCGGTCGCACAACCCATTTTGCCGATGATTGTGGATATTAGTGTCCGGGACACAGGTGGTCATGTATCCGGGATACATAGTGAAGAGATCAATATATATGTATATCCGGGATATGCTGTGTGTCGGGGACACAAGAGGTCTATGTTCGGGATACATAGCAGAGAGATTGAATGTGTATATCGGGATATACAAGTGTGTCGGGACACATTGGAAGATTAACACTTGCCCTTGTGCAGTGGGAGCTGTTGGAATTTATTAATTTGATTAATAAATTAAATGCCCAAGGGCAATATTGGAAATTCACTATTAGGGCGGTTACAAAATAGGTTATATATTTTAGTAACCACCGCATTAGTGAGTAAGTAACGGAGTGATTCATTCGCACGAGCGAATCTCTGAGAAACGGCGGCTCCATCTCTCTCTCCCTCTCTCTTAGAATCGCAGGCTTAGATTTTCTTCTGTGCTTGCATTTGATCTTCATTCCATTAATCCACGGCATTTGGGTTGTGGATATTATTCCCTTTCCCTGTGATTGAGGAATCTCGCCGGTAAATCTTTGGTGGTGGAACGAGGACGTGGATCTAGACTTCCGCTGTGAATACTTCAAATAAGGGAAAGCAAATCCAGGTAAGGAAATTTTTCCCCCATCAATTAATTGAATTGAATTACTTTTGATGTATTGCCAACAAATACGATTTTCTAAAACAACCATTTTTAAGGATTAAATATTGTCAACTATTAGTTGCAATAGTTGTTGCTAAGGGAATTGTATTAGGATTCAATGACAAGCACGAGCTAGAAATCAAGGACCACATAAGGAACTTCAACTGAAGCAGCAGAAGACATAAAAATGAAAACGAGTAAATTAGATTTAGCTGTCACAAGTCTTTGTCAAGGCCATTCCCCACTCTGAATCCGTGAAACTGTATATATGTTGTGTAAAATAACTATGGCTTTGCTTCAATTAGGTGGCTTGAAATACTTTTGTTTCTCCTACCAATAGAGTGTTACCCATTAAAACTAGAAGCATTTAATCAAACAATCCTTCCCCAGGATATTGAGTACAATTTATTACGAAAAGAGACAGCTAATAATGGAATAGCCAGTAATCAAGGCTAAACCTGCCACTGTAGGAATGGGCCAAAAATGTAACACAGAGAGAGAGAGAGAGAGAGAGAGAGAGAGAGAGAGAGAACCTGATAGAGATTCCTTTCAGGATTTGGACCAATCACAGGATCCTTTGCTGCCGGGGAATTGGCTTCATTCTTTGATTGTTCCAACTTCTCGAGGTTGTTCCTGCATTTCTTTTCCAGTTTGTGTTCCTTGGAGCTGCAGGTGCCATTCACAGGGTGTTTGGGATTTGCTACAAGCAGCAGTTGCTTCCCTTTATATTGGAAAGTAGCCTGCATAAGCCAAAGGAAGACTTCATTTAAGCCACAAACCTGCAACTTACAAGTAACATATATGCAGCAGATGATGAAACTCAATTACACAGAAATATCAAAAAGAAAATAAAAGAACTGGTAGAGACTATGTTAGAATTCCAACATCTATGATTAGCTTAAGAACAGAGAAGTAGAAGAAGAATGGGAAAAAAAATTTCAAAAGAAGGATAAGAGAGAGTTGCAGGTTATTTCAGAACAAAAGACCTCACAATATGACTTATATTCCTAATCGCAGGCTTTAATTTATTTATAACAGAAAAGATCACAAACTTACTAAAATTAGGACTTCCAACTTAACATAAATTACCATTATTGCACACGGTATCTTGTGGCAGATTTACAAGAATAAAAGCTTAATTAGAAACCTTTTATAACAAAAAATATGACTTGAGACATCCCTGGACTTCAACACTCCCCCTCAAGCTGGAGCTCCAGCTTGGAATATCAACTTCATTAATCTCGAGCATTAAGTAGCAATAGTAGACACCGATAGTCACCAAAAGAGCTTCACCCAAGAGATCATCAACACAACTTAAATGAACAATCTTCATACCCCATGAACCATCCAACAATGATAACAACAGGCAGTAGTGAAGATGAATATTCATAAGTACAATAACATCAATAACATTAAAGGCACTATCCAAATAATGTCAGTAGCAGAGAGGAATTTCCAAAAAAAGAAGGTAAAATGTAAAACTCAGATGTCCGCACAAGTAGGTGAAAAGTGCAGCTCCAATGTCCACATAGGTTGGTAAGTTGCAGCTCTAGTGTTGCACAAGTAGGTAAGATGCAGCTCCAGTGTCTGCATAACTAGGTAAAATTTGCCGCCCCTCGCCCAAGCGCTCTTTGCAAGAAAGCAAGTAGTACGTAGTAGGTAGTAACTCACCAAGTAAAATTCTACGCAGCTCCAATGTCCACTCAAGTGAGTAAGGTGTACCTCCAATGTCCGCACAGGTAGGTAGTAATTCACCAAATAAAATTCTTAACTAGATAAGAGTAAGTCTCCAATCTCCCCCCCCCCCCCCTCATGTGTAGCATTATATGTAGATAAATAATGACAACCAATTACCAGCATTACAATCAGATTTCACTAATTCCCAATGAACTTATCAAATCATTCCAAGTAAAATCCTAGGTGATAAGTTCAATCTTCGCTTATCGTAGTGAATAAGGGTCATGAATGGGGCAAGTCTCTAATAATTAGGACCCCAAAATTGATACAATCAGGCCTAACAAATAATAATATAATAATTTTGTAATCATCTCAATGTGATCAGAGAAAGGCATTACTATAACTCAGACTAAATCCAAGAAAGCACAAGAAGGCCAGGGGTAAACAGGTAATTATCAATAAAATATGGATAACAAAGAACAATACAGCAAGGGGCATTCTTTAGAATTAGGCAATATATAGAAGCTAGTCCCAAGGAGTTTCAAACTTTTTTTTTTGGTGGGTGAAAAGAGATTCAAACTTTTGACCTCTTATGTAGTATTGGTCTTTACCAATTGAGCCCACCCCTTAGGGTTCATGTATTATTGGAACTAATGTTCTTCCGGCTAGCTTACACCTATTTCGACTACATCCTTAGGAGGGGCAATTTTATATATAAAAGGAAAGGGGGGGGGGTTTGCCCCAGACCCTAAGATCCAAAATTTTAATCTTGTACTATGAGGTATTGATCCTTACCAACTGAACTAATCTCCTGGAGGTTCATATATTGGTTTTATGATTTGACCCTACATGATTATCAAATGAGAGACCATATTGGATAATCATAGAGCTATAAAGCCCATAGACGCATTAAACCCTTGAATTGGAACTAGGCCCATTGGGGAGATAACTCTTCAATTCCTATTAAAGAGGCCCATCCGTTGAATTAATGAGAACTTTTTCTTCACCAAAAAAGAAAGGGAAAAAAATCAATTTCTTTTTGTTTGATAACAAATAAAACATTTCCTTTAAAACAAAAATAATTTCCATAACAACATCAAACTTCACCTTTTTGGTAGAAAAACATTGAAACTTTACATGAGATTTTATTTTTGTCTTATTTTCTTATAGTAAAAGTAGTAACCATCGGACTCCCATTAAAACCCCATTGGTAGAGACAATGATTTTTTGGATGAATAAATAAATATATTAAAGAGAAAAGGACAAACAAACAAGGTCTTTAATCAGAAGACCGTAAAGAAAAATTGAGATCCCAGGAGACAACAATAAGCCTATTCCTTGGGGTATCATCAACAGGGGCATGGAGAATAGCTAACTGTCTAGATGAGACATCAAAATAGATGACATTCCAAATCGTACCTTTAGAGTGAGATTTGGAAGTCCATCTACAAAGGTTGTGCTCCCACCAAAGGTGATGGATCAAGGCACAAAACACTAGCTTTCCGATCCGATCGCAAATGGAATTACCTGAAAAGTTTCTCAAAATCCAAGAATAGTCTCGCCCAAACACAAAGGAACGCCTTGAATGTTGGCCATATGGAGGTAATGGCTTTTCCTCAGATAGACCTGGAAAGGGCAAGAGAAAAAAATGTGCTCAAGGTTTTCCAAACCAGGCCAACAAAGGATGCAGTTGGGGTTAACGGGGATGTGGCGATCAATAAGGAAGGATTGTGTGGAAGGGCAAGGTTTAGGGCTCTCCAAAGGGTAAGGGAATGACGAGGGATGTGGCTTTTGAACCAAACCAAGGGGGGTGAGGGGTTATGGGATCTGAGAAGGTTCCAGGCCGGTGAGGTGGAAAAGGATTTGGTAGGAAAAGGGAGCCAACTGGTGAGGTCTCGAGGGGAACTGGAGAGGGGAGGGAGGGATTCCCAAACCTATGTGAGAATGGGTAGGGGGGAAGGGATCCAAAATCCGTTTGAGATGAAGGCTGACAAGGGGGTGGATTTCGGGATACGGGTGTCATAGACAGTGCAAGGACTGAAGTGGTTAAAGAGAATGCCCATTGGATGTCACGAATCAAGCCAAAAGGAGGTAGAGGAATCAGTAGAGATGGAAGTAGAAATAGCAGAGATGGCGCGGATGCGCAGCAAGAGAATTTTCCTCCAAACCCATGAAGGGTTAGAGGGCATAGGAACATTTTAAAAAGAATCCGACTGGAGGAGAAACGAGTGGACCCACCTAACCCAAATAGAGTCATGCTTTGAGGCAATTTTCTAGATGAGTTTGAGAAGGCAAGCTAAGTTAACATCAATGATTTGGCGGATTCCCAGGCCACCTTTGGAGGTAGGGCGGCAAATGGAAGACCATCAATGGTAGAGACTATGTTAGAATTCCAACATCTGTGATTAGCTTAAGAACATAGAAGAAGAAGAATGAAGAGAGAAGATGAAGAGAAGGAGAAGAGAGAGTCACAGGTTATTTCAAAACAAAAGAGCTTGCAATAGGGCTTATATTCCAAACTGCAGGCTTTAATTTATTTATAATAGAAAAGATCCCAAACTTACTAAAATTAGGACTTCTAACTTAACATAAACGACCGTTGGTATCTTGCGGCAGATTTACAAAAATAAAAGCTTAGTTAGAAACCCTATATAACAAAAAATATGACTTGCAACATCCCTAGACTTCAACACTCCCCCTCAAGTTGGAGCTCCAGTGTGGAATATCAACTTCATTAATCTTAAGCATAAGTAGCAATAGTAAACACCAATAGTCACCAAAAGAACTTCACCCAAGAGATCATCAAGCCAACTTAAATGAACAATCTTCATACCCCATGAACCATCCAACAATGATAATAGCAAGTGGTAGTGAAGATGAACCATATCCGTAAGTACAACATCAATAACATTAAAGGCACTATTAAAATAATGCCAGTAATCGAGAGAAATTTTCAAAAAAGAAGGTAAAATGTAAAACTCAAATGTCCACAGAAGTAGGTAAAAAGTGCAGCTCCAATGTCCACATAGGTAGGTAAGCTGCAGCTCCAATGTTGCACTAGTAGGTAAGATGCAGCTCTAGTGTCCACATAACTAGGTAAAATTTGCAGCCCCAACGTTCACCTAAGTGCTCTTCGCAAGAAGGCAAGTAGTACATAGTAGGTAGTAGGTAGTAACTCACCAAGTAAAATTCTATGCAGCTCCAATGTCCGCTCAAGCAGGTAAGGTGTACCTCCAATGTCCACACAAGTAAGTAGTAATTCACCAAATAAAATTCTTAACTAGATAGAGTAAGTCTCCAAACTCCCCCTCATGTGTAGCATTATATGTGGATAAATAATGACAACTAATTAGCAGCATTGCAATGATTTCAATAATTCCCAATGCACTTATCACAGTAAAATCATTCCAAGTAAAATCCTAGGTGATAAGTTCAAGCTTCCCTCATGGTAGTGAATTAGGGTCATGACTCATGAATGGGGTCAAGTCTCTAATAATTAGAACCCCAAAATTGATTCAATCAGGCCTAGCAAATAATAATATAATAATTTTGTAATTATCTCAATCTGATAACAGAAGGGCATGACTATAACTCGGATTAAATCCAAGAAAGCACAAACAAGGCCAGGGGTAAACAGGTAATTATCAATAAAATAAGGATAACAAAGAACAATACGGCAAGAGGCATTCTTTAGAGTTAGGCAATAAGAAATTGACTGAGGATTATTAAGGTGAACTTGGGATTCTGGAAAGTAGATTAAAACTAAGATAAAAACTCAACATGGATGGGCACTAACAGAAGGGAAATACGAGAAAGCTAGAGTAGAGTTAAAGGAAAGTTAAGGACTTACAGAGAAGGATGTTTTCCTCTTCCTTATGACTCAAGATGACTTTTGTTAACAATAACCCTATGAATGCATGAGGAATTGAAAACCTCTTTAAAACAAAAGCAATCTCCGACTGCTTGAAGAAACTCAAAAGATAACTCCAATTTTACTGCTTAAAAACACAAATCTTCCTTGCAACGATCTACAAGAGTCACGGTTACGTATCCAACTGTTACGGCTTGAAAAGAGGTGTGACACAACTTCATTTAGGTACAGACCTATAGAACCGTTTTGCTAATATTTAAAGCACATCTCCATTTTCAGCCACTATTTTGGAGAATAAGGCAAGTTCAATAGTGTACAAGAGTTGAAAATCACTGGAGACTCCTAATGATGCTTCTAAGATCCTATGTAGTTCTTTTCTAAGCAAGTTGTGTGGGGTCACTCAGTATCATCCAAGTTGACATAAAAAATGCGATTCTCTAAAACAACCATTTTTAAGGATCAAATATTGTCAACTATTAGTTGCAATAGTTGTTGCTAAGGGAATTGTATCAGGAGTCAATGACAAGCACGAGCTAGAAATCAAGGACCACAATAACAAACTTCAATTGATGCAGCAGGAGACATAAAAATGAAATGAGTAAATTTGATTTAGCTGTCACAAGTTTTTGTCAAGACCATTCCCCACTCTGAATCCTTGACAGTTATATATATATATATATATATATATATATATATATATATATATGTGTGTGTGTGTGTGTGTGTGTGTTGCGTAGACTAACTGTGGCTTGGCTTAGGTGGCTTGAAATACTTCTGTTTTATAGATTGTTACCCCTTAAAACTAGAAGCATTTAATCAAACAATTCTTCCCCAGGATATTGGGTAGAATTTATGATGAAGAGAGACAGGTAATAATGGCATACCTAGTGCTCAAGGCTAAACCTGCCGCTGCAGGAATGGGCCAAAAATGTAACACAGAGAGAGAGAGAGAGAGACCTGCCACTGCAGGAATGGGAAAAAGATGTAACACACACAGACAGAGAGAGAGCGAACCTGATAGCAATTCCTTTTGGGATTTGGATCAATCACAGGATCTTTTGCTGCCAGTGCATTGGCTTCATTCTTTGATTGTTCCCCCTTCTCAAGGTTGTTCTGGTGTTTCTTTTCCAATTTGTGTTGGTCCAAGACATTTTTGCTTCTGATATCCATATTAGGGACTTCACATTCCGCAGACTTTGTGACCGTCATGCCCCCATCAATTTCTGGGCTTTCTTTTGGACCAATCATGGGATCCTTCACCACTGGAGCAACAGAAGCAGCTGGGGCACTGGTTTCTTTCTTTGATTTTTCAAGTGCATCCATATTCTTTTTGTGCTTCTTCCCCAATTTGTGTTGGGCCAAGATATTCTCGCCGGTACAGTGAACTTTGCAGATATCACAGCACAGAGACTGCACAACTTCGGCTTCTTTCTTTGATTGTTCCACTTTCTCAAGGTTATTCTGGTGTTTCTTTTCCATTTTGTGTTGGTCCGAGACATATTTGCTTCTACAATCAATATTATGGATTTCACATCCCGCAGACTGTCTAACAGTCTTGTACTCGCCCATTTCTGGGCTTTCTCTTGGACCAATCACAGGATCCTTCACCACTGGAGCAGCAGAAGCAGCTGGGGCACTGGTTTCTTTCTTTGATATTTTCAGTGCTTCCATGTTCTCTCTGTGCTTCTTACCTAATTTGTGTTGGGCCAACTTATCCTTGCTGCTATAGTAAGCCTTGCAGATATGACAGTACGGGGATGGCAGTTTTTTGGTTTTCTTTGCATCCTTCCTGCAATTGCCATCCATAGAAGGGGGAGTCTTTGGCCGACTCCAGCCAGCGTGACCAGGATTCGGTACGAGCAATGGTTGAGTCCATTCATGACTGGAAGTAGCCTGCATGGTGCATGGTATCCAGCAAAGGAGGACTTCAGTAAAGCCACAACCTAGCAACTCAAAAGGTCATTAATGAGGTTGATGAACATGTAAGTGGGTAAAAGATCAGGAATCCACAGCCATATGATTTCAATGACTTTGCTACACAATATGACTCTGACTGATAATACATCCCTGTTACTGACAAGCACAAGCTAGAAATCAAGGAACACAATAAGCGAGTTCAATTGCTGCAGCAGAAAGCATAAAAAAGAAAAGAGTAAATTGGTTTTAGATGTTAGATATGTTTTTGTCAAGCCCCTTCTCCCTCTAGACTCCTCAACTCAAGCTCTGTGTACAATATTGTATACTAGCTGTGCCTATGCTTCTTATATGGCTTGCAACATTTTCTTTTCTCCTACCAATGCACTGTTCCCATTAAAATAAAACGCATTTAATCAAACACTTGTCTCCCAAGATATCCGGTACAGATTATGATGTGGAAAGAGAGACAGCGAAAGAGACAGACAGAGAGACAGAGGAGCAATAAGGGTGAATCCAGTGCACAAGGCTATTGCCACTGCTGGGTCTGGGAGGCTCATACAGTAAGCAGCCTTACCCCCATTGACTGAGAGAGAGAGAATGTGAACAGTATTTACCTGATATTCATTCCATTCAGGATCTGGAACCCATTGATGTGGAAGCACCATTGATGGTACATACGGATTTGCAGCTTCTAGGTAGGGAACATCACCATTTGAAGGAGACGACAAAGATGCAGAGGTCGGTTCCAGTATGCCTGATAGAGGAAATAAGAAAGAGGCAGAAGGAATATGACTTCCTTCAACAGCAACAGGATCAGGATGATGAAACCTGCAGTTGCGTCCATACTTGCAAAAACCATTACGCATATAGTACGAGCACTCTCTCTCACCCTTGACAGAGAGAAAACAATTTTTAGTATACTTCCTCAATAAACCCAAATAAATGGCCAGATAAATATAATACAAGTTAGCTTTAATGGTTAGGTGGAACAAGAAAAAACAACGATATTACCGGTCTGATTGGCAAGTCAAGAAAGTTAAAATCTAGCGGTTGTGTCGGTGGAGAAGGCGGTAAAGTTGGTTTACCCTGCGAATGACTGAATCTACAAGCTTTTCCAAATTTACATCCTCCTGGCTGCAGGTGATACTGCAATGACTATAGAATACTATAAGCAGAGAAACATCCATTATTGAGATAACATGCATCAGGAGCCACAACATTCATATTAATATAACACACATAAATAGCCACAATACTAACCAAAATAAAAAAATCAGATGAAGGAAGTTAATTATAACCGTGAACCTACAATTTATAATACTCACAGAAAGTATTGTAATCATAAAGAACACAGTAAGAATAATTTCAGGAAACTTGAAACTTGAAACCCATAAAGAAAAGCAACATACACTGTGATCAAAAATGAAAAACAACTGACTGAACAAAGTAGTTGAATAATGACCTTGCATTCTTGTTGTCCCTTTTTTTCTGATAGGTCTCCTTTCTCGCTTTCTTCATTAACCTTTAACATGAATAAAGATGGGCACCAAAATGAGAAACAATGTTCAATCCTATACTTGAATCATAACACCATGAAATCATGGTTCCTACCCTGGTTAAAAGAGAAAACCAGCCAATGATAAAATACAAATATTAAATAAAAAATGCCAACAGAGGAAAACATTGTTACCAACTTTGATTAAAACCTTCCGAGGAAATCATAAGTACAAGACAAATAAGCACATACACACAAGACGACATAACTGCTTAATTCCTACTCAACTCAAACTGCCACATCACGCCAGCAGACCATAATTCCTCCGCAATTTATCATATCAAATTTCTTACTGTACCCATTAAATACGAGACAAAACTAGATGACTAAGGTGTACGCACTAAGAACACGGCTATGTTTCCAGCCTTCTTGATCAAGAGAGTTGCCTGACACAATAGAAAGAGAGAGGAAGTACCTGGTTTCCCTTTCTAGCAGGATGATTGTACCTGCAATTAGCTCCATAGTGACAAGTTCCAGTTCGAAGGTAATTGGAGCAATCGCCACGATGGACATTATTTCTAGCTTTTGCAGAAACCCTTCTGATGTTTTGCGCCTTTGACCTATCATCGTCGTTATCTTCATCATCACCGTTATCAAAGCTATAATCTTCTAAACCCACTTCTTCTTGAGTTTCCACGGCATCAGGCCCATGGTTAGTAGAAGAAAGAGGATCCGGAACAACAGCGGGAACGGTATCAACAGCAGCTGCATCAGGAGCCGCAGGGGAAGAAGGATTGACAACAGGTACAGCAGTATTATCACTAGCAGCTAAGGTACCAAAATAGTCTCTTGCAAGTTTTTCGACAGTTTTACCAATATTAGTGAAGTAGTTGGGGAAACTGGCCATGATGCCCTACCACTATGAAATACAACTATCTAATCTCCCCAAAACACTTCCTTCCCAGTGACACGGCCTTGACGTTGGAGGAGACCATTGCCGGTAGTTGTATCGACTCTCTGTAACATAACACCGCCCATTGGGCAAGATTGTGAACACCGAATGTTCTGCGAATGGAAAGCTAACCAAACAAATAATGGAAGCTCGACTGTTCTCTCGCTCTCTCTGTGTCTGTATAAGGGAAGAGACTGAAGGTCAAGAATTCAGTCAAGAAACGACGGTTGGAACTTGGAAGGAACCGGAAAATGGAGTAGAAAGTGACGTCAACAATTGCTTTGATGGTTCTCGAAACGGATTAAGCGTGCTGATTTTGTGGGCAGATTCTATTAGTTTATTTTCTCCATTATCTCACAATCGAGAAGGGGTAAAAGTGTCATTTTGTCAGAAAAATCGGGAATGAGTACGGTGTGCCTAACCTTTACGTGTACTTTATTCAATATTGTATATTTTTTTCTTTCCCTCGCGGAAGAAGTGGACTCTAAAGGTATTATTAATTTCTAATTTAATTAAAGTTAAGTCAGATAATCAAATTCTATCAATGGTTTCCTAAACTGTTCTACAAAGCATTATTAAATGATAATATCTTCATTTCAAAATTTTACTAGAATCCAATATCAGTAAAAATAAAGTAAAATATTATTATAAATTAAAAAATTACTATTCAATCAAACAACATATTCTAATAGGAAAATCTTATGTTCTGAAATTAATTCATCAGGGGACATCAACGGGTATGAGAAATGGAAGTTTGGACTCTAGAAGGATTTCGTGTTCCTTATATTTTATAAGAAATAATTACTTATAAATCTGATCATATTAGAGCCCATCAGAATTCATCGCTATTGTTATATTACTTATTATGTATAAAGAACGTGGAAGCTAATATATTTATACAAAAAATACATAACTGGAAAAGAGAAATTACAGCAACACCACTAATATTAATAGCTACCCTAAATGAATCAACAAAGGGGAAGGGAGATGATTATAAAGAAAATTGGGAGAGGCACCTGATCCAATTCCTTTTCTCATGCGAAATGTGATTGAAATTCTTAATTATGATGCGTGGTTTATTTATTAATTTCTTTCTTCTCGAAGGAAAAAAAAGTAGAAGAGAAGTCAAATGGAGAAGGAGAAAAAACCAGAATGGGGGAAAAAAGAAGAGCCCAAGGCTGAGAAGCCCATCAAGGGGTAATTCTAGGGGTGCACTGATAGATGCTAGACTGTTCTTGCATGGCTGAATGTATGCTTGCATTTAACCATTGTGGTATGTCTTTCTGTACACAAGCTGGCTACTAATTTCATGCTTAATGTAACATGTGATGAAATTGCTGCATCCAATAAATATGTTTTGTTATATCAGGAGCACCTTCTCCAGATATCTTGCAACTGGGTGAATCTGATCTAGTTGTAGGGGTAGCAATTAGTCCATCGGAATGGCTGGTTTTAGATACACCAGAGAATTGCTAAAATTACAACAGCAGTTGGAGAGGTTTGACAATCTAAAAACCCGTACTCACTAGGAGTTCTCAAATTCAAACTATGAGGTCTTGAGTTCAAAACTTTCCAATTGTTACAGCGTAGATAGATTTTGCAATCCTAACATGGTGTTGGTAGCTCTGCCAGAGAGCCTCAACAGGAAAGGGAAGTGCAGGAGAAGAGAGAGGAACACAGAGAAGAGAAGACACTGGATTCTTCACTGTTTAGATTAGATTACCAGTCTGCTGCAGACTTAAAGGTCTTCTATTGCTGGATTTGAAGTATTGGTAATGTATTGTATAGGTATATCAATTCATACCTAAACATATCATAAAAAAGGCTGGGGGGTTTTGTTGGGGGTTTGTTTTTTTTTTTTAAAATTTGTCCCCCTTTCTTTGGTTCTGCACCAAATTGGTTGACGAGTGCCACAAACATGATCATTTCATCATTCGTTGAGGTAAACTGATGGAGATGAGAAAATTTAGACTCTTGAACCATAAAAGATCCCCCACACATCTGAATGCTGAATAGATTCAAGAAAATAGAAAAACTTATACAGGGTGACCCTAACATACATGTTCAGGAATTGTTTACCCCAAACATGATTTGTTTTGTTCTGACCCAATGATGCTTCAAGGTTATCAATCTGTTTTGGGGGTTTTTTGTTGGTTGACTCGTTCATCTGAAATGATACAAACAATTTGATTTTTTAAAGCAATAGCCATTTAAAGATTAAATCTTAGAACTATTGGGTACACCAGATGAACAACTTAGTAGTACTATTAGAATTCAAGTGACAAGCACAAGCTAGAAATCAAGGATGACAATTCAGGAAGTTCAAACACAGCAGCAGAAAGCATAAAACAAAAAGAGCAATTGATTTAGATGCTAGATGTGTCATGAGACTCTTGTCAAGTTTCCCCCTTGAATCCTCGAGGCTTACTCTAAATATGATGTTGTAGACTATCTATGCTTTGTTGGGATATCAAAGGACGATTTATGAGAGAGAAGAGAGAGAGGGGTAGGGGTTTAAAAAAAATCACCTGATCACCATTACTTGCAAGCATCCCTTGACGTGGAAGCATCAACGGTGGTACTTGAAGACTGGTGGCATCTTTGTCAGGAACAGTTTCGTTCTGTGGAAAAGACCCAGATGTTGAAGCTACTTGTGATGCATCAGGCTGATGTAATTGGGCAGAACCAGAAAGAATATCCCCTCCAACAGCAACAGGATTAGGGTGATGGAATCTACAACTGCGTCCATCCTTGCAGTTCCCATCATGCATATAATCTGAGCACTCTCTTTCCCCCTTCCACAGATAGTAAATATAAACAATTTGAGTATACTTAAATAGAGGCATATAAATGTCTGGTATAACTATCAGACCTATTAGCTCTAGTGAAAAGGAACAGAAGAAAATTACCGGTCTCATTGGCAAGTCAAGAAAGTTGAACTCTAGAGGTGGTGATACTTTTGCTTTTTCCTGCAAGAAGATTAATTACAGTGTTTTAATCCTTCTAGCCGCAGGTTATACTGCAACAGCCATTGCATACTATAAATTGAGGAGCATCGGTTATTGATTGAACATGAATTGACAACTAAAATATCCACATGAAAATTGACCTAAAACAAATAAATTGTCATATCAGCCATTAGGAAAACCCATCTCAAGTGCTTCCTATTTATGAAGGCGTAAAAAGACCCAGTTGTGATCAGTAGTGAGCAACAATCAGATAGCTTGCATGAAAGCACTAACATGAATTAAACTCAAGCCCAGCTACCCATGTACACAGTTCCCTCCAGTCTGGCTACTACTAGTATACATACATTGATGGAACTAAGATTGTCCAATTTGGCCAATAGATCCTTGGAATACTTATTTTGGCTCATGGTTGTGTTTTATTGACGTTGGCCTACTAATTTTTTGTTTGATAATGTAATGAGCCTCTTATATTCCCATAATTGGACTCTTAATTATGTACATGGAATTAAATATATGGATCAGATAATGTGGGATCCATTAATTATCGGCAACGTTTAAGATCTCATTTTTGTTTCAGATATACATTTCTGGGTCTGGGTTCTTCTTGGAAAACTAATTAATTCTAAGACTTATGAACACAAGCATGTTTGTTTGTTTTTGTGTGTGTATTTTTTTTCTTCTTCTGAGTAGAACGTAGCTGAAAAACGATTTGCAATCATGGTTTGGTTATATGTAGTCAAAACTAAATGTGTTTTCACATATTTAAACATGCTGAAGTATAAATTAAAATTAATGATAAACAATTTCATCCAACATTATTTCCAACATCAGAACCACCACGAGCTTGAATTTGACACCAAATAGGAGCTTGGGTCTCATCCAGAGATCTTATCCCTGACCTGAAGGTCGAGCCTAACTCTAAGATTGTACCCCACAGTAGTTTCCATTGCCACCAGCACCACATGAGGAAATTGATCAAACCTCATCATCCACACAAGCAACAGCTCCAACTATAGCCTAGAATGCATAGCTAATTCATCCTATGCATGTACCTAACCTCATTAGCTATAAGCTCATCAACATCAACGCTAGTCTTCTCGACTATAAGAGGGTCAGGCTTCCCTCCAGGCTGATCCAAAAATGGTTCACATCTATCCCTCGCCTAACCATAATATATAGGGTTTTCGTCATCTAAGTCCACCTGAAAAATATCGACAAGATAAATGGCAATCAGATGCTCGCTGCCTCTATCTCTACATTCATGTAAGGGTGTCAAGTCACATTGTACACCATTTACCGAAATCATAACCGAGCCGCCTATACCATATGATACTGTAACAAATAAATATGGTTCGGCAATGGTATGACATACTTGTACCATTTCGTATATGGTATAGTAATGGTATGAACAAAATGATAGAAATGAACCGCACCATGCTGATGCCAACCAATTACCGCAACTGTTTTAGGCCAAATAAATATGGTAGGATAATGGTATGATATATTGGTACCACAGAGTATTTGGCACGACAACGTTATGAGGTAAATGTATTTGGTAACATACCACTTACTACTACTGACTAAGTCGACACCCTTATGTGTATCCGCTACATCTTCAACCTCAAATTATAATGCACATACACTAGGTTATTAAGGCATCGAGAACCCAATTTGTTTTGCCTCTTTGAGTGGAACAATGAAAAAGTGCTCCAGTTCCTTTCACCTCCAGATGCAGAACATGTCTGGTTCCTCTAGATTGTTAATTGCCTTAAACTCTACGGCGCGCCACCATACAAGACCGACATTTAACTAGATTATTATTATTACAATAAAAAAACATAAAGTTATTAGACTTATTCACATTTCAAATATCATTAAATATGTAATGTTAATACAAGAACATTACAAATTAGGACCAGGATCACCACATGCCTGACCTTGCACTACAGCTTCTGTTCCAAAGGTTCCACTTGCATCCCTAAAGCTCTTCATTTGCAACTATTTATAATAGTGGTTAGGTTATTACTATTGACTTACTCATATTATACTATTTCAAATAAAACTCCTAATTAACTGTCTCACCATAGTATTGCTTATGGACTAGAGAACATTATCAAAGTTCCAACTTTGCAATCACTTGTTTTATTGCTTTTGTCCAAGTCTATTGTTGTCACGGTGCTTGAATTCAAAAAGAATGTTGCACAATTAGAAATTCACAATTACACATTGTCACGGTCAGCTTATCAATTTTAGTGTACAATAGATATGTAACTTGTTGCTTCCAATGGTCATTGATGATCATCTTCAAAAGTGTAATGCTGCCTCTAGGATTAATATTCTAAATATTTTTCTTTATCAAGTCAGTGACAGCATTCAAATGTGATAAGGTGGGCCCCTTTAAAGTAAAGTCCATTTGTAAAACCTTTATCACTAGGCCCAACATTTTCCCACATTACCCTATACTTACTAGAAGTCATCTATTGAAATGGTAGCCCGTCCTTGTCTACCTCTTTGAGTGCTAGACCGTCCTCACTCAAATCACTTTTCAAATGCAAACATAGCTCTGTACTTAACTTCCTACTCTCGCAGCTCTTTAATACAACGTAGTTAGTGGCAATCTGGTTATGTCTGGTCGCACTACTTCCCTACCACATTTCCCCCCAATAGGTTTAAGGCTAACTATTGTTATATACAGAGTTTGTTATCTACCTTACCTTTGTCAAAAATATTTTGCACAATCTTGAAGTTACGATCATTGTTTGCTACAATTTGGACAACACTCTACACCCCAACTTCAGTTACCACTTTGTTTGAGGAGCCTATAGATGTAATGTGCATCCTATACTTCTATAGATGTAGCCACTAATGTCAATAATATAGTCCTCCCACCATAGTAAACCATAATGCTGATGATAGACTCTTTTGTCATATTGATCTATCCATTACACATTATGGTTAAACCATAACTATTCTGGAATGGCCTTATCTTAGATATGCACTCATCAACCTAGGCCTTCTATCATAGAAGATACACATCTGTTATCTCAAATTTTTTGAATCCCTTATAACATGGCCAGCCTCAACAATAGTGCCAATCATGATATCCTCTTATAAAGAGGAGAGAATCAAATAGAGAAGGAAATCCATTTAAATGAGTTTTAAAAAGAGCATTTGGGTATTTATATAACCACCTGTCAAAATGTTAAGAGTGAATTTTGGGGAATTATACGAATTAAAAATCAGGATAAACGAGAAATAGACATGACTGTCTACTTCCCACTCAAATGAGACCGGCGACACCGTCTGATAGACCAGACAGTAACTCTTCGACTGTTTTTTTCAAATTAATTCCTCATCAATCATATGAAATAAGGCACAAAACTTATTTTGGGTAAGAATTAAGACATAACACTAGATCATATAAGCACACGGGTTTGGTCCTAGATCTAACGGATTGCAGGAGAAGCGAGAGAGAGAGAGAGAGAGTAGTAAGGGGAAGATCAAGACCAGTAAAAGCTAACCTGGGAAGATTCTGGCGATTTCGATTTCTGTTAAGACACAAAAGAGGAACAAGTCCATCACTACAGGATCGCTCGAAGAGTAAGCAGTAACTGCAATCAATGAACTGGTCGAGATCAAAAGGAGCTAGGTACCTTATTTTCCTTATTAGCAGGATGATTGTCCTCCTTCATGCCATCGTCTTCCTCTCGATCGCTACTATCTTCGTGAAAATCTTTTACCACTATTTCCTCTCGAGTCCTCACAGTCGACGGAAAACGAGCAGGAACCAAGTGAGCCCCAGGGGCACCAGTATCAGCACTGACAGGGGAAGAATTCCACAACTCTCTTGTAAGTTTTTGAATGGCTTTGTAGGTCACGTAAAGGATAGTGATCTTCCCAGAGATAGAAAGCAAGTAGACGGGTATAGAGGCCATAGTAACAACAACAAGAGTGTGATCCAACTACCAACAGAAACAAAAGTTTCTTTCCAGAAGAAAAAAAAACCCCAATTCTCCAATCTCCTGTAAACCTTAAAAAGGAGAATAGATGATGAACACGGACACGGTGAGTGAATGCATCGCAACTGGGAAGAGAAGAGAAGTAAAGTAGCAGATGGTACCTGTCCTTACTTAACAGTGAAGGTCTTCTCGGTAGTCCAATGAAATCAAAATCAGTCGCTTTAGGTCTCCTCCATTTATCTTTGGTAGATGTCACTGTCATCTTCTCGTCTTTGCTTCGCCTTTTCCTGCAACTTTCCTTCTCATCGACTCTTAAAGTGAGAAATATTAAGGGCAGCAAGGTCTTTTTCTAAAAGAAAAATGACACATCAGCGCACGGAGATGCCAGATAAGCACAAATAATCAATAAAGGTCACACAGAAATATCTAGCTCGCAGTGTCCTGCCTAACATGGTTAAGTAACCTCACCAGACCAGATGTTTACCAAAAAAAAAAAAAAAAACATGTTTAAGTAAGAGATTTCACTTGTATTCTATTTTATTTTATTTTATTTTATTTTATTTTATTAATACATAAAAGTGAATTTTATTGTAAATGTGTGGTGGATAAATGTGAAGAAAGCAACAATCCAAAAAACACTACTTGTTAAGTGTTAACCTCCTTGCTAAAAAGTGAAACTTTACGAAAGTTTGATAATTTTTTTTTTATATTAATTAAGAACTTAAAAGCAATTACAATCCGAATCATGCAGTCCAAATCACGTTGGTTCATTATAATATATTTTTTTATATATTGTGTTTTGATCATGGTTTGAGATTTCGATCCTTAAAAAAAATTTGAAATCTCAAGATGAGATATGGTAAAAACCCATGGTCAATTCAACCAACTTATGGGTCCGTTTCAATGGATTTTATGGTTCAATTTGGGTTGGAATGGCATTTAACCTATTTTAGACTCTCTAATCACGATGATGACTTTAAATTTATGAGAAAATCGGTGTACATATGAATTCCAAATCAACTCTTAATTTTCAAACCAAAAAATCTACAATCATTACTTGACAATAAAAACATAAAGGTTTAAAGTTAAATAATACATTAAACATGTATAATAGTTCACAATTTCACATTATAACATTCATGCACTTAAAAGTTACACCGCAATAGCAAAAGAGTAATTGACTAAGCAACTCCTCCAACCCTACTCAATTAACATTAGCACCACCTCCACTATTGTAAAATATAATTTTGAAAACAAAACACAAAATTCATGAAGAATGCTCACTTGCTTTAAGATTGACTTTGAAATTAGTAGATCTTTGTTGTAAGTGAGCTAAATATCTTATTAATGTAGCCTAGATAGAGATCTCACAAAGTTTATGACAAAAAATCTGGCAAAAATAATAAAACCATTAAAGGTAGATGAAGATCTTGACCAAGATATGATACTTTGAAAAAAGGGTTGAGTCAAGATCTTGTATTTTTTTGGATCATCTTGATGAGATCTCATCTCGAGTCAAAAAGAAAATCTTGGCTGAGATCTCGTGGGATATCCAACCATGGTTTTGGTAATATTAGCATTTTTTGTGTTATATTTTCAAAATTATCATCATATTTTTTTGGGTCTACTTTTTATTTTTCATGTTGATGGTATATTGAGAGATGTGCTACCATTTTTTTTTTGGGGGGGGGGGGGGGGGGAGATTTATGTGTGGGTGGTCTTATACTTTATATTTAGGTATAGGTTTATAACACCGTGATTATTAATTGAATTTAAAATTTAAAAATTAAAAGAACCAAAATATCCCCTCATCAGTTAATGAAAATG
The DNA here is from genome assembly GCF_041222555.1 of Hakea prostrata. Taxonomy (NCBI): domain Eukaryota; kingdom Viridiplantae; phylum Streptophyta; class Magnoliopsida; order Proteales; family Proteaceae; genus Hakea; species Hakea prostrata. Next base: position 15,514,028 of record NC_142607.1, on the reverse strand, counting down.
TTACAAAAATATTTTTCATGATCTCAAAGCTTAGTCTCGAATAATTTTGTTTTTTTATCATCAAATCAGTCACAAAGCCTGGACTTGGAGGAGGAGAGGGGGGGGGGAGAGTATTTTTTTCACCACACAAGGGTGTGAGGTTCATCACTTCTAAGTATTGATTAAAAAAAAATTCAAATATGGAACCTTCAAGTGGGTCCCACATAATTGTATAATATAAAAACAAAGACAATGGAAAGGTGATTTGGGCTTGGGAAGAAAGAATGAAAGATGTAAAGGAGACTAAGGAGTGGAAGTTTCCATGCAGGACCACATTGGTCATTATTATTTTGTTGAGACTCAAAGAATCGATTATTGTGTTGCCCTATAAGTCTTCCCTTTCGCTTTCACATGACTATTGAGGAAAAAGATACAATAGAACGCGGATTTTAATGTTTATCCAATAAAAGAAAAAACGCGGATTTTAACGTTTAGAGATGCCACCTCAGCACAGACAGCTAATGTGACAGACAAAGGCCTACCTCACGGAGATGACGTAAAGTTTCAATCATCATTTCACGTCAGCCGATTTTTATTTTATTTGTGGTTAGGCGGTTAGCCGTCCAGCCTAACTGGTTAAGTAACCTAACCAGAGAATATTCTAAAACAACACATCTCGGCCGTTGAAAGCAGCATCATTGAAGGAAACAACTTGTTTTTTTTTAAAATAAAAAAATGAAGTATATTTTTATGAGAGCCGAGTTCCCACATCCATCATCTACAAGACTACAAGTGTGAATCATCTTTCCTAACCGGGAGACAGGCATTACAATCACAAATGACGTGGGGTTTACAAGTAAAAAATAAAAAAATATATAAAAAAATCATTACTTTAATCTTATAGGCACTATAATTCGAGTCGGGATCAGTAACCCTGACGGGAAGCACAAACGACGTTTCCCGACCACCAAAATTACATAATGGGAGTCTACAAATCACCAAGTTCTGATTCTTAATAATTCCTATTTTTCTGGATAAACCCCCTTTCTTTTATTATTAATAAATATTTCCATTAAAATTTCACTTTGTGTCCTTGGCCAACATCACTGTGATTTTCTATCATAGTATGTTTGTCTTTGGCATGTTGACTTTGAGGAAGCACTAGATATAGGGTAGATTGATCATTAATCTTGATGATTTGCTAATTCTTTATTTTTGTTATCATTGTGATAAAATTGTAAGGTGATATAATCACGAGAGAAATACTATAAAAATCACACACAAAAAAAATTTAAAAATAAATTTTCCGGAAGAGACAATTCAAACTCAATATCGTTCGCCTCTTGGTTCCCCGGGGCCCACCATATGAAAGGGGAATTAGGGGAATTAGGTCACGCAAGAAGACATGAATCAAATGGATGTTATTGTAATTAGCTTATAGGACTGTGTTGTAATAAAGAAAAAGCTAAAAGGACTCTTACCAGTCAAGGAGGCTCTAATTAGACAAACAATATAACATGGATATAATTGTGTTTACTAAAAAAGGAAAAAGAAAGGGATATAACTGTGTTCACATTGAGCCTCTTGACTCTTGACTCCTAGCAGTCATAGAGACTAAAATTAGGCAAACAACATCACAACATGGATATAATAACCTCCCATTTCTGTGTTTCTGCTCGTCTCTGTTTTCATGCTTTCTTCCTTCAAGGTCAGACAATGAAATTACCAAGAACATGCACAAACTGAACTTCACACTTTTGAGAGGACTGCATAAAGAATAGATTGGAGAAAAGGAAATTGTAAAGAAACCGACAAAGGTAATGGAGCTCCTTCAAAATTCTCTTTTTGTTGAAGATAAATTGTATTTTGGATAATGAGAAGGGCAACTTATTATTAATAAGTTGTGGTTACTCATTTAGCAAATGAGTTTACCATAGCAAGAATAGCTACAATGTGAAAAAATGAGTTAATGTGTTGTGGCTTAACATAGAAGGCATGCAACGAGAGTCTTGGCACAGTGGTGGGTTTGAATAGTAGAGGAATGCAGATTCACACAATTTGTGGTGATTGTGGGGTAGGAAAGAAGCCCATCTCTCATATTCTCTTTCAATGTGACTTTGCACAACAAGTTTGGTTTGGTTGTCCTTTATCATGGAGAGGTCCACCAACCACCCCCAATAGCATGACTGAATGGGTTAGAGGTTGGAGGAAGGTCACAGATGTGAGTGAAAGTGCTTATAGTCTCATTTCATTTATTGCTTGGTCAACTTAAAAAGTTAGAAATGATAAGAGGGAAAGGAACAAGAAAATGGACAGCAAGGGAGGTCTTTTTGGATGCCTCAATAGGCCATGAGGAATATTGGACATATGGTAAGAAGGTACATTATACTTGGATTGAATCGACAAGCAACTGGATATGAAAACATTCTAGTTGGGCTTCATAGAATGAAAATCAAGAAAAGGTAGGTTCATTTTTGTTGGTAGAAATTGGGAAGGAACCCACAAATAGCATGGGCTATTCCAAGTACTTTTTCCTCAATGTTGGAAAGTGAAGCCCTTGCATTTCAAGAAGGATTACTCTACTCCTTGGCAGGCTGCATTGAATACATACACGTTGAAACGGACAACCAACAACCAACAATGGGTAAATTTGGTGAACGGTCATAGCAAAGATTGTCTGCTTTTGGTGAAGCCTTTGCTTGATGATATTCTTACTTGGCAAGAAATTTCAAGATTGTAAGATTTTTTTATGTTTCTAGGAGAGCTAATGCTATAGTCGATCTCCTAGCCATGAAGGCCCCTTCGGCGTCAAGCCCAATCAAATGGCCATGTTCCACTAAGTCCCTCTACTTGAACCAATTAAATGCTTGGATTCCAAAGAAAAATAATAAATAAATGTAACATATTAGAGTTTATTAAATGACCAAACTATTGAATAAGGGTAAATTTGTGATATTTTTTTTTCTGCAAAACCCTAGAGGGTCGAACTATTTGTGTTTAACATGTACATTTTGACCATTGAGAGGTTGTTTAGTCTATATATTGATTGGCACCTCTTTTTACTGAAAATGTCACAGATTAGACACTCCCTATGGAATATATAATAACCCCCAAAAAAAAAAAAAAAAAAAAAAAAAAAAACAAAAAAAAAAAAAAAAACAAAAAAAACAAAAAAAAAAAAAAAAAAAAAAAAAAAGAAAAAAGAGAAGAAAGAAAGACGAGTATACTACAATTTATTGTAATCTTTTTTCCTATAAGAAAAAAGCTTAAATTAAAGGAGGGCAAGAGGAGGACAAGGCATCCTGATTACACAATTCAAGAAGCCAAGGAGAGGAAATGTGCCAGGCAGTCCAACTTGCCATAGACTGGGCCCTCTTAGCGAGGTCATCAGCTACCACGTTAGCAGACCTAGAAACAAGCTGAACAGACCAACCTGGTTCACCACTCAACAGAACCTTTAAGTCCTCAATCACCAGGAACATGGCCACCTCCAAGGTGCAAACCAAAGCAGGCTCATGAATGAACCTTACTAACATCTCTGAATCACATTCAAACACCACCGACCGCATTGATGCATCCCTGACCATCGTCATCCCGCTCCGCAAGGCCAATGCTTCTCCCATCAACACCCACGAACAACCACAGGGTTCTGAAATCGCCCATATTGGAACACCACAATGATCCCTCAGCACAAAACCAATTCCACCCTTACCTCTTTCTTCTGAGAAGGAAAAGTCGCTGTTCATCTTCAAAAAACCCCTTTGCGGAGAACACCAAGCTGCCATCGTCTGAGAAACCAGAAACAAGGGAAGATTTCAAGTAAGAACTGAATGGTTGGTTACTCAAGGAACAGAAGCGTATTTCTCATGGAACACAACTAGCCATCCCCCACCAATCATCCCTTGCAACCCACCAAAAATATAAAATCTTCATTTTTCTTCTTTGGGATCATTTACCATATTGAAGCTAAGACTTCTGACAGCTGGTCTTTGTCAAGGCCATTCCTCACATTGAATACTTGACACTTAATATATGTTATATGTTATGCAGAATCAGACTAACTCTTTTTTCTTTTCTTTTCTTTCTTCTTTTTTTTTTTTTTTTTTTTTTTGGGGGGGGGGGGGGGGGGGGCAGAATCAGACTAACTGTGGCTCTGTTTCTATCAGGTGGCTGGTAATAATTTTTTTGTTTCTCCTACCAATAGATTGTTACCCAATAAAACTAGAAGCACATCCGAGTCCAGATCACCTCCTTGGGGGAATCATACATGCTCCCAATGCTTTTATCACCACAAAATCAGGTGGGACCCACTAGTGGTCAGGTCTTTAAATTTTATTATTATTATTATTATTATTATTATTTTCAGATATAAACCCCACTCCATTTTGTGGTGAAAAGACCTGGGGGAACACATACTGATCCCGTCACCTGATGGGGGAGGGGATCTGCGCTCCAGGATATCAGGTACAATTTATGATGAAGAGAGACAGGTAATAATCGCATAACCAGTGCTCAAAGCTAAGGCTACTGCCAAAGCAGGAATGGGCCAAAAATGAAACAGAGAGCAAGAGAGAGAGAGCACCTGATAGCAATTCCTTTCAGGATTTGAACCAATTACATAATCCTTTTCTGCCGGGGTGCTGGTTTCTTTCTTTGATTTTTCCAGTGCATCCATCTTCTCTTTGTGCTTCTTCCCCAATTTGTGTTGGGCCAAGTTATCCTCTCCGGAACAGTGAATTTTGCAGATATCACAGCACAGAGACTGCACAATTTTGGCTTCTTTATTTGATTGTTCCATTTTATCAAGGTTCTTCTCATGTTTCTTTTCCATTTTGTGTTGGTCCGATACATCTTTACTTCTACAATCAACATTACGGATTTCACATCCCACAGACTGTCTAACAGTCTTGCCCTTGCCAACTTCTGGGATTTCTCTTCGACCAATCATCAGATCCTTCACCACTGGAGCAGTAGAAGAAGCTGGGGCACTCATTTCTTTCATTGGTTTTTTCAGTGCATCCATCTTCTCTTTGTGCTTCTTCCCTAATTTGTGCTGGGCCAAGTTATCCTTGCTGCTACAGTGAATCTTGCAGATATGACAGTACGGGGACTGCTGAATTTTGGCTTCTTTCTTTGTTTGTTCCACTGTCTCAAGGTTCTTCTCGTGTTTCTTTTCCATTTTGTGTTGGTCCAAGACATCTTTGCTTCTACAATCAACATTACGGATTTCACATCCCACAGACTGTCTAACAGTCTCGTCCTTGCCAATTTCTGGGCTTTCTCTAGGACCAATCATGGAATCCTTCACCACTGGAGCAGCAGAAGCAGCTGGGGCACTGGATTCTTTCTTTGATTTTTTCAGTGCTTCCATCTTCTCTTTGTGGTTCTTCCCTAATTTGTGTTCGGTCAAGTTATCCTTGCTGCTACAGTGAATCTTGCAGACACGATAGTACGGGGGCTGCAGAATTTTGGCTTCTTTCTTTGTTTGTTCCACAGTCTCAAGGTTCTTGAGTTTCTTTTCCATTTTGTGTTGGTCTGCGACATCTTTGCTTCTACAATCAATATTATGGATTTCACATCCCGCAGACTGTCTAACAGTATTGTCCTCGCCAATTTCTGGGCTTTCTCTTGGACCAATCATGGGATCCTTCACCACTGGAGCAGCAGAATCAGCTGGGGCACTGGTTTCTTTCTTTGATTTTTTCAATGCTTCCATCTTCTGTTTGTGCTTCTTCTCTAATTTGTGTTGGGCCAACTTATCCTTGCTGCTATAGTAAGCCTTGCAGATATGACAGTATGGGAACTGCAGAATTTTGGTTTTCTTTGCATCCTTCCTGCAATTGTCATCCATAGCAGGGGGAGTCTTTGGCCAACTCCAGCCAGCGTGACCAGGATTCGGTATGAGCAATGGTTGTGTCCATTCATGACTGGAAGTAGCCTGCATGGTGCATAGTTTCCAGCAAACGAGGACTCAGTAAAGCCACAACCTAGCAACTCAAAAGGTCAATGATGAAGTTGATGAACATGTAAGTGGGTAAAGGTAAAAGATCAGGAATCCACAGCCATATGATTGCAATGACTTTGCTACACAATATGACTCTGACTGATAATACATCCCTGTTACTGACAAGCACAAGCTAGAAATCAAGGAACACAATAAGGGAGTTCAATTGCTGTAGCAGAAAGCATAAAAAAGAAAAGAGAAAATTGGTTTTAGATGTTAGACATGTTTTTGTCAAGCCCCTTTCCCTCTTGACTCCTCAACTCTTGCCCTGTATATAATGTTGTATACTAGCGTGGAGAGAGAGGCAGAGAGGCAGAGAGGCAGAGAGACAGAGAGAAAGAGAAGCAATAATAAGGGTGTACCCAGTCCACAAGGCTATTGCCACTGCTGGGTCTGGGAGGCTCATAATATAAGAAGCAGCCTTAACCCCCACTTACCAAGAGAGACAGAACGTGAATAAAATTTACCTCATATTCATTCCATTCAGGATCTGGAACCCATTGATGTGGAAGCACCATTGATGTTACATAAGGATTTGCAGCTTCTAGGTAAGGAACATCGCCGTTTGAAGGAAACGACAAAGATGTAGAAGTTGGTTCCAGTATGCCTGACGGAGGAAATAAGAAAGAAGCAGAAGGGATATGACCTTCAACAGCAACAGGATCAGGATGATGAAACCTGCAGTTGCGTCCATCCTTGCAAACACCATCACGCATATAGTACGAGCACTCTCTCTCATCCTTGACAGAGAGAAAACAATTTTCAGTATACTTGCTCAATAAACTCAAATAAACGGCCAGATAAATATAAAACATGTTTGCTTTAATGGATTAGGTGGAACAAGAAAGAACAATGATATTACCGGTCTAATTGGCAAGTCAAGAAAGTTAAAATCTAGCGGTCGTGTTGGCAGAGGTGGTGGTACTTTTGGTTTTCGTCGTGAATGACTGAAGCTACAAGCTTTTCCAAGCTTGCATCCTCCTGGCTGCAGGTAATACTGCAATGGCCATAGAATACTATAAACAGAGGAACATCCATTGTTCATATAACATACATCAGTAGCCAGAACATCCACATTAGTATAAGATACATCAATAGCCACAGAAAGTAAGAACAACAGTGAACCTACAATTTATAGTACTCACAGAAAGTAACGTAATTATAAACAACACAGCAATAATAAGTTCAGGGACCTTGAAACTAGAAACCCATAAAGAAAAGCAACATATATTATGATAAAAAATGAGTAAAATAATGACCTTGCATTCTTGTTGTCCCTTTTTTCCTGATGGAACTCCTTTCTCGCTTTCTTCATTAACCTTTTACATGGATAAAGCAATAGGAACCCAAATGAGAAACACTGTTCAATCATATACTTGAATCATAACACCATGAATTCATAGTTCCCAACCTGGTTAAGAGTAAACCAACCAATGATAAAAGGCAAAATTATTTATAAAAAATGCCAAGAGAGGAAAACATTGTTTATCAACTTCCGTTGAAAGCTTCCAAGGAAATCATAAGCATAGAAAAAAAATTGACAGAAATTGTTCGGTTGAAATGCATGCAGTTTTCAAAAAGGAAACGAAATACAAGTTCAAGAAAATGAAATGTTTCATATCAACCTGAAACGATACCTGGCAGGTTATAAAAATCAATGTTTTTTTATCAAAACCTGCATTATTTCGCGATTTCGACCCATATCGCCCACTGAAATTTCAACCTGTTTCGACTCTTTTTTTTTTCGTCTTCTTGCTTTCATCCCTCATTTCACCTAATTTCTAGAACTCCACTTCATTCAAACACTAGATTTGGTCATTCATTTGTGAATTTTCTCAAATCTTGCAAGGTGGTTACTAACTTCCTCATTTTTTTATTTTTTATTTTTTTTTGTGCCTTAAATCCTCTTGAATTGCTTCCAAATTTAAGTATGTTTACTTTAGAGTGTTGATCTATGAATTTGTAGGGTCAAAATTAATTTTTGGTTCTTCCCACAATTTTTTTTATTTTTCTGTTATTAAAAATTATTTTGTAAATTATGTATATTGCTAAAAGTGTATATGTATAGTAGATGTATGAGCTTCAAATTAATGTATGTGAGAGTTGAGACACCATATTGCTGTGATGGTGTTTGAATCAAATTTTTTTCCTGTTAATTATGTATTTTTACTATATTAAATATATAATTAAATATTAAAAAAAAAACTAATTCATTTTTGTTTTTAATTTAAAAATATTAGAGTATTAGTGCAAGCATGTATGCAATTTGTGGAGCATATTGTGGAGCCTTTTCAGATAATTAGTCTGTATTTTATATATTTTTTAAATTATTTAGATATTAAAAAGATACTTATTTATTTTTGTTTTATATTTAAAAATAAGAGGTTATTATTAGAAGTATGTATGTAATTTTTGAGCATATTGTGGAGCTTTTCAAGATACTTAGTGTGTATTTCTTGTATCAGACTCTTTTAAAGATGTCAGACATAACCTGGCAACACGGGAGGCCACTAACAGCTGATAGGAGAAAGAGTGAGTGTAATTACTACAAGAAACAAATAAGAGGAGGTGGAGCCACTAGACTGAAGGTGCATCTAGCTGGTGGAGGAAACAGGGATGTAGTAGGATGCCAAAAGGTGCCCTCAGAGGTCAAGAAGGCAATGGCCTCATCTTTGAGTGGGAGAAAGCAAAAGAGGAAAGAGAAAAAAACACAGAGTGAGGAGTTCGAGGATGCATGCCTAGACGACCTTCAAGAGCCAGAGGATTATGATCTAGAGGAGCCAGGAGAGTATGGATGTGACCTTGACCCGAGCCCGAACAGATCAGGAGGGCGATGATGATGAGTAGAGAGCAACAGAGGGTTGATGAATGAAGAGGCAATAGAGGTCTATGGGTTTTGGTCCTCTAGAGAGCCAGCAGGGATGGGAGACACAGACAGCTCCCAAGTCCCAATGAGGAGGAGTCAAAGTGTGAGGCAGGAGGTTTTTATCCCACAGACCTCAACAAGGGGTCAAGCTTCATCAGCACATCCTACAGATCCAGATCTGGAGATTCTTCGCAGTGATCCGGCCCTATTTAGGAGGCCTGAGCAAAAGCAGAGAAAGTTGAAGCACCTATGGGGGAGTGTGAAGGAGAAAGTGGGGATGGTTTTGACTTTTCTCCAAATGGGCTTATTACCATAGTATTCAAGCACATACAACCCAAGGGCCCCACTATAGAGATATAATTGAGGAGATAGGCAAGGCTGAGAGTAGTGTACAGGGACCCACTCCATATGAGATATATAATGTCTATTTGCCTAAGCATAAGGAGTTAAATGATTATATTAATAGATTAAAGCCCATGAGGGGCTTATTATGGAGTGATTGTGATGGCAGATGGTTGGACTGGTTCCACTAGATAGTCCATCATCAATTTCATGTTGAATTGTGATGGGAGGACAGTGTTCCTCAAGTCAGTGAATGCATTCGGTGAGAAGAAGGATGCAAAATACATTCATAAATTATTAAAACAAGTGGTGAAGGAGGTTGGAGTGAAGAATGTGATCCAAATTGTGATTGATAATGGCTCCAACTACAAGAAAGCTGAGTTGAAGATGTAGGGGAACCCTAGGTACCAAAACATACTTCTACTTCTAGTGCTAATTCTCATTTTTAAATACATATATTTACATTACATGTACACTATAACTATGTATTGATGCCTTGATGGATGGACAGATAAAGGTTCTTTTGGACTCTATGTGCCACTCATTGCATTGACCTAATGCTAAAGGACATCAAAAAGGTCAAGCTTGTGAAAAAGACCGTGGAGCAAGCTCGACAAGTTAGCACCTTCATCTATAACCACACATATGTATTAAAGATGATGAGGGGCAAGTATTAAGGTGATTTAGTGAGGCTAGGCATAACTAGATTTGCTACCAATTAGATAGCACTACAGAGCTTTGAGTGTAAGAAGACTGCCTTAGGAGCATGTTTGCATCAAAGCAGTGGTTTAACTGAGAGGGTTCTAATGTAGTATTGTATTTGAATGATCAAAACAGTAGCCAAATAGGACCTTTTCACAGGGAGATAATTGCAAACTTGATAGACTTAAGATAGATAAAATTCAGATATAATGGAAGGCTGAAAACCGAAGTGGTAGAACAAGGATATTGGTTTAAGAACAAGGACTAACTAGGTTTTCAAAACAGCAATATGCTATAAAGAAGAATGGATGGAACAATATAAGAGAATTAAGAGAACAATAAGGACAACAAAGTAACATGTAACACCTGGGCTTCTCACCGCAAGGTGGATCGATTGGATCGAACACCAATCTACCTTGATCAAACACAAGGGTTCTCCAAGAGGAGGAATGCTAGCAAGCAATTTGATTTCATTTTACAAGTTGTTTTTTCACCACTTACATAAATCTCTTTATATAGCATTCTAAAGAGACATAAACATTAATGGCAACATCTAACCACTAGCTAACACCACCTACCTATTAATAACTCAACTACTACCTAACTCTTGACAAAGGAGAACTCATTTGACAATGAGTTCTCTTATTTTCAAACTAAAGCCCCTTTTATTGACTTTCCAAAAACTAGATTTAGGCTTAGGTCTAGACTATGAAGTTCAACATATGTGGGCTAATTTTAACCCACTAAAACAGCCCTAGCCCATGGGTGACAACTTTAGGCCTTTGATGGGCCTAACCCAATGGGCTTCTTCTTTCGTAAATATGTCTTCAATTCTGCATCAGGTTCTTCATCCGTAGGAGGAAGGAGGGCACAGTTGACTATACTCGATGACAATTTTTGGCATAATGTGAGGATAGTGGTGAAAATGCTTGAGCCTGTGGTGTATGAGTTGAGGATGGTCGATCAGCAGAAAAGACCTACTCTTCCACACATATGGGCTGCAGTAGATAGGACAAAGTAGCAAGTTGCTCAGGTCTACCTACACGGCAACAAGAAAGTCATCGATAAGGCTGGTGAGTTGTTAAGTCTAGGATTCAATTTAATTTTCATTATGTTATCACACTATTAAGTATTTAAGTATTAACTATCAATCTTTTATTTTTTTCTTTTTCTTACACAACATACTATTTAAATCCCAAATATCATTACAAAGACAATCTTGGGATGAGGCAAGATTTGATAGATGTCATCTAAACAGTAGTGGAGAAGTTGGAACCGGATGCATCTAAACAAGCAATCATCCTCATGGAGGTGAGATAGTGATTTGACATTCACAATTCATAGTTTTACTAAGTTATTAACCTAGTTATTGTTTTTTTTCTTCCTTTATATTAGATAAAGACATTTAGGGATGCCACTAGGAGCTTTAGCTGTTTCGTGGCTGTATCAGGACAGGAATCCACCCCTGAGGGTAAGTTCATTCATTATATATTTAATTATTATATTATATCTTTACCTTAGTTATTTAAGTATTGAAAGACTAGGAGTCCATGTTTGTTCCAATTGAATAGTGGTTGCAATTTGGACATGATTCACCCCACTTGAGTACAATTGCAAGCAAAGTGCTCTCCTAGACATATTCTGCCACTGGTTGTGAGCAAAATTGGAGCACCTTTAGCCTCATCTACTCAAAGAGGCACAACCGATTGGGTGTGAAGTGTCTAGAGGACCTTGTCTACTTACATTATAATATGAGACTGAGGAATGATCATATTAGACAAAGGATGGACAGAGAGAGTAACAATATCAAGTTGGCCGACATATTTGAGATGGATGATGATGATAACTCAGTTGTTGACTGGATCAGGAACAGTGGAGAGCCATTGTTGAATGAGGAGGGAGGTTGTCCCATTAGACAGATTGCAGAGGAAATGGGGGTTGATGTGGAGGATTTCATGGTCCAAGAGAGGAGTGCACATGCAACGCCCGCCCGTCCCTTCATGCCACACCCTAGTGCATCCACCCAGAGTGAGGATTTGATTGTCTAATCCGACACTGAGGATGATGCGACTCAGGCCTCCGACGATGACGACGAGGTGATGACGATGATGATGATGATGATGATGATGGAGGGGATAAGGAGGGGTATTGGACCGCGTGATCAGGATTCAATTGATCCTAGGGACAAACCACCAGCACCAACAATACGTGAGAGTTAGGGGGAGGACAACCATCGAGATTCACAGGCGAGAGTCAATTCACCCAAGCGACACAGGATTCAGACCATACTGGAGCTGCAACTCGAGGCAAAAATGTTTCCTTTACATATTCGAGGAAGGGTAAGGGAAGACAGACGGCTATAATAGCATGGAGGACATGCCACTATATGGGTCTTACCATCCGACTGATGCGGAGAGCTTGGTGGGATCTATGAGATCGATGAGCATAGATGATTCCAGACACTCCACCTCCAGAGGATCCGAATGGCATAGGCCTATAGAGTCCTCATATGATCCTGCTGTGGAGAGTATTGATTCTACTAGGTCAACTTATGGAGCTTATGGTTATGGACCTTATGGTATCCCTCCTGGCTATTAGACTCAGGGTTAGCCACTAGTGGAGCCTCATAGTTATGGAGCTTCTGGTGTCCCTCCAACTGTCACCTATCGGAGTCAGCCACTGGAACCTTATTGTCAGTATGGAGCTTATGGTGTCCCTGCCCCTACTGACAACCAGGGCGTTCCTTCATTTGTTGAGCAAATCTTCCACTCTATACTACAGCCACCACTAGCCTTTCCATATGCAGTTAAGCCAATTCCCTATTCAAAGATTCGCAACTTCCCACCATCAAGAAATCTTAGGCATGTGGATGAGGCCACATACAAAGTTGCAGTTGCCAACTACGTCGACAACTATATGGGGCAAACATCATGGGACTTGTATTGCCATTTGTATAGGGTGCAAATAGAAGAGGGAGACATGGAATAGAGTAGACTTGTAATTGGTAACATTCTCGTTTCTTCTCATATATACTATATACTTGAATGTTACATTTTCAATGGTTTTTTTGGTAAACTAGTAGTTCTAAAGTGTTTATTATGCTTGAAATAGGTAGTATGCAAGAATCCAAATCATTTTGAGTCCATATGAGGCCCAAATGAAGTTCGAATTTTCAAGAAAAAATTACAAATTTCGACCAAAATAAACTTGGAAATTTCGACCTTTTTCAAGGTCGAAATTCGTGTTTCGATCGAAATTTTTTCCTTGGTCATAAGTACAAGACAGACAAGCACATACACACAAGACGAGATAACTGTTTAATTCCTTCACAATTTGTCATATTAAATTCTTTATCACACCCACTAAATAAAAGACAAAACTAGATGATTAAGGTGTAGGCACTAAGCACACAATTATGTTTCTAGCCTTTTTGATCAAGGGAGTTGCCAGAGACTATTTTAGAAAAAAGCTAACATACAAACGATAAAGCAAACTCTATTACTTGCTAATAAACAAACGGATCCAGAGTACCTGGTTTCCCTTTCTAGCAGGATGATTGTACCTGCAATTAGTTTTATGGCAACAAGTTGCAATTCGAAGGTAATTAAAGCAATCACGACAATGTACTTTTTTTTAGGTTTTGCAGAAACCCTTTTGATGTTTTCCTCCTTTAACCCATCATCATCGCCATCTTCATCATCACCATTATCAAAGCTATAATCTTCTAAACCCACTTCCTCTTAAGTTCCCATGGCATCGAGTGCATGGTTGGTAGAAGAATCAAGATCAAGTACAACAACAGGAATAGTATCCGCAATAGTTGCATTAGGAGCCGCAAGAGAAGGATTGACAACAGGGGCACCATATTATCACTAGCAATAGAAGTGCAAAAGTAGTCTTTTGCAAGGTTTTCCACAACTTAATCAATATTAGTGTCGTAGTTGGGGAAACTGGCCATGATGCCCTTGTTGAAGCCACCTACCACAATGAGAGATACAACTATTTAATCTAATCTCCATTCAAAACCTTCTCTTCCTAGTCACAAGCCTTGACATAGGAGGAGATAAGTGAGGCGATGGCACAATAAATACGTGTTTGAACTTTGTATTTGTACGAGTTTCATTTGCGTTATTGGGAAGAGATCTAAAGTAACTGTTCCACACAGAGGCCGTTGCAGGCCTTAAATGGGAGGATAAAATCTCAATTACCGGCACCATTGCTGATATTTGTATCGACTCACTGTAACACCATGCCTGTTAGGTAAGATTGAGGAAACCAAACATTCTACTAATGGAAAGCTAAGAGGCCAAATAATGGAAGCTTGATGGTCCTCTCTTTCTAAGGGAAGAGACTGAGAAGTCAAGAAACGAAGGTTGGAAAATGGACGGAAACGGAAAATGGAGTGGAAAGTGAAGCCAGTGATTGCTTTGATGGTTCTTAAAAGAGTATCAAGCTTTGACCAAGAAAAAAAAAAGGATCAAGCATCCTAATTTTGTTGGCAGACTTTATTTAGAGTTTTTTATATTTGCCTCACTTAAAATGGGCCAAAACTCGTGTTGTCTCCCTTAAGTGGCCTAAATTACGTTTACCACAACTTTAATAGTTTGAATTAGTACCCAGTTAACTCCTAATATAAAATGACCAAAAAACCCTCCCAATGTTAAATTACTAAACTAACCTTGTATTTCATCCCATACCTAATACTTAGGTGGATGAAGGGGCACCTTCTTCCTCCTACACCTTGCCAAAACTTACTCACCAACGCCAGAAACCACCACACACCCTCCCCTATTGGCCACCACCACCTCCACCTTCCCCCTATACTCTTCACCCATTTTCTTCCTACAACTTGCCAGAACTCAACCACCACCGCCGGAAACCACCACACCCCCTCCTTGTTGGCCACCACTAGCCCCACATCCAAATGGATTAAAGAAAATAGACAAACTTATAGAGGTACCTGGTGTAGAGCAATACTCATGGACATTACTAGAGCTTGAAGGGTGACAAAAGACCTAAGTAACGATAATAATCATACTCTACCATTCGTCCTTCCGATTTAAAGATCTTGAAATGCACAATAAGAACATAGAAAGAGCAGCAATCTATTGATTTAGTAAATTGACTAATTGACAACAAATCGTGGTAAATTGTGGAACATGAAGAACGAAAAACAGTGATAAAGGGAATGTGAGGAAAACAAAAAGAAATGGCTAGAGACCACGGTAGACGGGATGGAGGCCTCAGGCTAGATGGATGGCTAGTATTACGAGAAGGGGGGAAAGGTTTAGATGACCAATCTCGCGGCTGGATGCACCAAAGTTAGTCACCTAAGTGGTAGAAGAGGAGGATACAACTAAAGCATGAGTACCTAAATCAAGAACCAAGAACCATATATCCTCCTCCCATCCCATTACACATGTAATGCTCTGATCACAGGCCATGTAACTCAAACAAACAGGATCATAAGAAACCTTCATTCTACATCTAATTCAAAAGAATAAGGCAAGCAACAACATCGATATTCTAAGGTAGATTACATCCTCCTCCCATCCCATTACACATGTAAGCCTCTGATCATAGGCCATGTAACTCAAACAAACAGAATCATAAGAAACCTTCATTCTACATCTAATCCAAAAGAATAAGGCAAGCAACAAGATAGATATTCTAAGGCAGATCTGATTTTTGGAAGAAATCTCAGAATGATCTCTATGGCAACATATCGAGAGGTAGAGGCTTGAGATGAACACTAGATGAAGAAGCATGACAACCATATTTTTAAGGCAATATTTCTATAACATTGCATGCTAAACAAGGTAACGAGTTGGTAAATCATTGCTATTGATAGGACTAAATGATGTCATTGGTAAATACATGACGAACATCGCAGACAAGCCTATGACTCCCAGTGGAATAAATTGTGGTTTTCAAGGACATAAATCTATAAGAGGGTGCCGCCTTGTATTCAACTTATGAACCAAAGCTCATATTGAGCCAGAAGTTTTACATTTCACCAGAGGAAGATGTAGGTAAATGAATCTTGGATCCACTAGACTCAGATGATCACCCTGCTCTCTGGAATATAATAGTTGAGACAGATTTAATAGAAAATTAGGTGAAGCAACTAGAACAAAAATTTTCATGTTTGGGGTAACCAATTTGCAGAACATGTTATATTAGGGTACAACACCACTTGAACAAAAACAAACCAATGATAGGGTGGAGATGTCATTTACTGGACACTCCAAATGATGCTTCGAAGATGTTATACAATTTCTGTTCACGAAGACTTGCTTGGGATGACTGAGTATCATCTGAAATGATACAAACAATTTGATTTTCTAAAGCAAAAGCCATTTAGAGATTAAAAATTAAATCTTGTCACTATTGGGTACACCAGATAAACATAGTAGTAGTATTAGAATTCAACTGGCCAGCATAGGCTAGAAATCAAGGATGATGATTAGGAAGTTCAAACACAGTAGTAGAAAGCATAAAAAGAAAAGAGCAATTGATTTTGGATGTTAGATGTGTCATGTGACTCTTTCCAAGCTTCCCCCTTGAATCCTCGAGGCTTACTCTAAATACGATGTTGTAGACTATCTGCGCTGTGTTAAGATATCAAAGGACAGTCTATGAGAAAGAAGAGTGGAGTAGGAGTTTTAAAAAAAATTACCTGATCACCATTACTTGCAAGAATCCCTTGAGGTGGAAGCATCACCACTGGTACGGGAGGATTGGCGGCATCTTGATCAGGAATAGTATCATTCAGTGGAAAAGACCCAGATGTTGAAGCTAGTTGTGATGCATTAGGCAGATGTAATTGCACAGAACCAGAAGGAATATCCCCTCCAACAACAGCAATAGGATTAGGATGATCAAATCTGCAACTGTGTCCATCCTTGCAGTTTCCATCATGCATATAATCCCAGCACACTTCCTCCCCCTTTCCACAAAAGTAAATATTACCACAATTTGAGTACACTTACATAGAGCCAAATAAATATTTGCTATAACTATCACTCTATCAGACTTATTAGTTCTAATGGATTAGTTGGAACAGGAAAAGGAACACAGGATAAAATTACCGGTCTAATTGGCAAGTCAAGAAAGTTAAACTCTAGCAGTTGTGAGTCTTGTGACACTATTTCTTTTTCCTGCAAGTAGAAGATTTCCAGGGTATTAATCCTTGTAGCCACAGGTTATACTGCAAAAGCCATAGCATACTATAAACTGGGGAGCATCTGTTATTGATCAAACATGCATTGACAACTACAATATGCAAATGAAAATTGACCTAAAACAAATAAAGTCTCTTATCAGGAAAACCATCCCAAATTGCTCCTATTTATGAAGGGGCAAAAAGACCCATTAGTCAGTAACGAGCAACAATCAGATGGCTTGCATGAAAGCATTAACAAGAGTTAAACTCAACCTGGGAAGAATTGAGATTTATAGGTATATGTATATATGCAAATGTAGTGTAAAGCGAAGCACATAGACTAATAGAAGCTGCTATGTTGGCCTCACTCAATCCTATAGTAACTCTATCGGACTCGATGTGCATTGTGCTCAAATTGTGACCCAGAAGAATCCCACATCGTAGACTCCGAGAATAATTGCACATTAGTTCACATCACAAACATGCATGTAGCACACTCGAGACTTGGCCAATCGAGACTTGCAACACTTTGTTTTGGCTCATGGTTGTGTTTTATAGACAATGCTTCTTTTATTTTTGGGTTTGATACTATAATGAGCCCCTTTTATAAACCCACAACTGGACTCTTAAATCTTAATTATGTACACGGGGTTAAATAAATTGATCAGATAATGTGGGATCCATTATGTTTAAGATCACGTTTTCGTCTCAGCATCTTGGTAGGGTCGAAACCACTGAGGTACTGATATTTTGGCTGAAACCCTGCCAAAACCTGGTACAAAATTTGTCAGGATTCAGTGATATGTTTCGGTGGGTTTAATGCCTTTTTTGGGTCTGGGTTTGGTTCTTCTTGGTTAGCTTACTTTAAGGCCTATAAACACATATCCATGTTTAGTTTAATGAAAACAACCCACAATGGCCATTTGGATTCGCAATCATGCTCGGTTATATGCAGTCAAAATTGAATTTATTTTCACATATCTACACATGCTCAAAGTATAAATTAAAATAAATGACAAGCAATTTCAATTAATAATGAAGTAAAACATTAAACTTATACTAGAAAATGCATCACACAATAAAACATAGGGCGATACATCATTAGTAGCCAAATGTCAAATACAATTCATGTGCAAGCCGTGCAAAGAATAAGAGTTTGCATGACAACTTAGATTTATAGGAGATACAAAACCAAAGAAATTCCTCTTATAGACTGATAGAAGCTGCTCTGTCGAACTTGCTCAATCTCACTGTAACTCTGTTGGACTCTAATATGCAATGGGCTCAGATTGTGACACATAAGAATTCAACGTCATAGATTCCAAGAATAATGGCACATTATTTGACACCACAAACATGTATGCTGCATCATCAACATACTAAAGGTAAACCATCCTAGGATGTAAGTCACCAAACTGTGATGTACTAGCACCCGTACCCACTAATCACACTAGATTATATAGCACACAGCTTTGGTCCTAGATCTAAGGGGTTGCAGGAGAGGCGAGAGAGTAGTGAGGGGAAGATCAAGCCCAGAAAAAGCTAACCTGGGAAGATCCTGGCGATGTCGATCTCTGTCAAAACACAAATAAAGTGATTGTCCATTACCACAGGATCGGTTATGAAATAAGCAGTAAGCAAAATCAATGAACAAACAAATGAGCAAATTGATCAAGATCAAAAGTAGGCACCTCATTTTCATCTACTTCCTCTCGGTTTTCCACAGCAGCCAAAACACGAGCAGGAAAAACAGCGGGAACCGCAGAAGCCCCAGGGGCACCAGTATCAACACTTACAGAGGAAGAACTCCATAACTCTCTTGTAAGTTTCTCAATGGCTTTATAGGTCAAGTAGAGGACACTGATTTTCCCAGAAATAGAAAGCAAGTAGACGGGGATAGAGGCCATGGTAGAAACGACAAGAGTGATCCAACTATTAGCAGAAATACCCCAATCTCTCCAATCTCCTGGAAACCTTTTCTTCTATATTACATTACTGTGTCTTAAAAAGGAGAATAGATGATGAACGCAGTGAGTGAATGCATGGAAACCAGATCTGCAAGTGTGGCAACTGGGAAGAGAAGAGATGAGAAGGAAAGTAGCCGATGGTACCTGCCCTTACTTAACAGTGAAGGTCTTCTCGGTCGTCCAATGAACTGAATGTCAGTCTCTTTAGGTTTCCTCCATTTATCTTTGGTAGATGTCACTGTCATCTTCGTCCTTCTTCGCCCTTTCCTGCAACTTTCTTTCTTCTCGAACTATAAAGTAACTTTGAAAAAATTAAGATTAAAATAAGTGAGAGATATTAAGGGCATTAAGGTCTTTTTGAAGAAAAAAATGATTTTTCTCTTTTGGCGAAAGATAAAAGGAAAAGGAAACATCAGCGAGCGGAGATGATCGACAAGCACAATAATTTTGGGGGTAAAGATTCATATTTTTCAGTGGAGAAATCTTGGGTTCGACCTTTGCAGGCACTAAAGCTACTCTCGAGGATGTAATTGAGGTGCGCACAAGCTGGCTCAAATGAACCTCAGATATCAAAAAAAAAACTCTACTAATGCGTCTCAATTATGATATAGATGTTGACTAAACCCCTTCTGGTTCTTAAGAATATGAGTCCTGCAAGAAATGTTAGACGCGGGCCGGCTCATATGTTGGGCAACCGCCTCGATGGCTAAATCCAGACAATGAACAAATTGAGATCCCATGCAAGAGCTACACAATGTTATGTTAATAATGTATTAGATGCTTATCAATGGGATGAGTCCTTGCTTAAATAGTGTATGTGTTACATTTTCTAGATTTGGTAGGTTTTCCGACGATGGCTGTTATTTCCCCTGGGATTATGCTTCCTTGTCGACTGTCCCACTCGATCATCCTTGTAGTTGACCTTCTATATAGTGCATTGTTGCCATGTAGGTCCAGCGTAAACGACGCTCTTCTTTGGTAAATCGGTAAAGGTCCCAACTAAGTGTCTGGTTTAGCCCTACTCGAACAAGGTTTAAAGTATCTCACGATACCATACGATACTAGTCGATACGTATCCATATTTGACTCAACATATATGATACATCTCGATACGTCTCTTCATTGTATTACACTAAAATACATTAGCCATAGCGATACAATATTCGATACAGGACGATACATCTTTTAAAATCACCTGACCGATACGATACATACTTGATACCGATACTTTAAACCTTACACCCGGGTTTAGAGATGGTCATAGAAAACCACCCGTATCATCTACTGAGCTCTGCGCATTGCTGTAGCGCATATATATACCAAATAATTTGCTAAGAAAATCAAAAAAATTACCAGACCTTTTGTAAACTTTTTAAATTTAAATTCAAATTTATTTATTATTTTTTTGATACCAATCTCAAACTATCATATGGTATAAAAAGTGCACTAAGGATTTTTTCCAAATGCCTACGTCTCACAGATGACGATGTAAAATTTTCAATTACTGGTCCAATATGAATCTTTTGATTCTTCCCAAACAAAATGAAAATGCCAATCTTTTCTTATTATTTAAAACTCCACTTTAATATGGGAGTTGGGATGCTTTATCCATAGAAGATTATATTCTTCATACATTATCATCACTTATTTAAGGGAGGGTCCACTTGTAGTCTACTTTATTAATGCAAAAAAGTGAGTTTATTTTTATTTTATTTTTACTTTTTTACAACTTAGATTAAGATACAATCCAGGTAAATATATATTTTTATGTTTAAAAACCAAAGGCATTAGGTACAGGGAGTGTTTGTAACAGAATAAATTTCAAGCAGTGTGAATGTAATTGTTTGTAAATGAAAGTTTAAAACTAAAGACAAAAGGTACCGGGAGCATTTGTAATAGAATAAATTCAAGCGGTGTGAGTGTAATTGTTTGTAAATGGAAAGGGTGTGAATGTAATTTGCTCTTTTATCTTTGAAAAGAAAATTCTTGGTGAGGTTACTTCGGTTAGGTAGGACGGCTAACCCGAAAGGCCCAAAAAAAAAAAAAAAAAAAAAAAAAAGATTCACGGGAATTGATAATTGAAATTGTAGGTCATATTTGTGAGGTAAGCATTTCTCTGTCACCTTTACTGTTTATGCTTACTGTTTCAGCTTATGTGGCATCTCAGATAACTAAGATCCCTCTTCTATTATGTCATTTTCTGGATAGAGCTTCAGTGATGGAGTCCGGATTAGCGACCCCGATGGGGAGTGCTCCCCGACGCTTCCTGACCACAAAAATTAGTGGGGCCCACGGTGAAAAACACTTTTTGAATTTTTTCCACCAATGGGGCCCATTGGTTTTTGGTCAGGAAGCCATGGATTGCTCCTCCGACGGGGAGATGATTCGGATTCTCAATGATGGGCATTAAAGTGCTACACAATTAATACATAGCCGGTAGCACTGAGTTGTGCATGTTGAGGATGGAATGAGTGGTGGAGTTAAAATCTCAACCATTTGTTTCTTTTTTTTTTAAACCGGTCTACCTGTAACCAAAAAGAAAATGCAAAATGAATGACCACTCGGTTTGATCGTGGTCATACGTAGCTCAATAAGCTACGCATTGAATTTGAACCCCATTTTCCTAAAGTAAAAACAAAAACGAGTAGAAGTAGAAGACAATGACATCTACAAAAAGTAAAAGGCAAGACACTTGAGTGACAACAATTGATTCTCCTAGTCTCAACAAAATAATTTGTTCACGTGCTTTTAGTGCCGTTGTGGCAATCTATTATATGGCGACAAGTCATGGCCTCATGGGTTCGAATTTTCATCCTCCCATATCTTCCCCCGCCCTTTTTTCTGTCCCTTAGGCGCGTTGGCAGGTGGGGTGGAAGGGGTGAACAGTGGGGGGTGGGGGGAAGAGGAAGAAGGGGGTGAGATTGAGGCCCCCTTCCACTTCCCGGGGTTGGGGCGGTTTTTGACTCCTCCCCCCCTTCCTTTGGTGGTAATTTCGAGCCTTTCCCCCCTCTTCCCGCTTAGGCATTTGAGACTATATTTGATTTGAGTTTATGAAGGATTATTTTGTAAAATTTTCATTAACTGTTAAGAGGGACATTTTTTTTTTTTTTGATATGAGGTTTATACGGGCATGCTTGCGCGCACCACGATTTACATCCTCAAGAGAGCTTTTTTATATTAATGCCGCGTGGGTGCAAACCCAAGACCTCCCTAGGAAAGTTGGATCTTTAACCACTTTTAACATATCACCTTTGGCCTAAGAGGGACATTTTGATCATTTTAACTTCTAAAATTTGAATTCAACTATCAGCTACAATGTTGGAATTACATATCTAGATGTAAGGTTTCCTACTAAGAAAACCCAACTCTACAAAAAAAAAAAAAAAAAAAAAAAAAAAAAAAAAAGATTTTAGGCTTAGCTAAGAGGATCCACATGTAATTTTTTTTTAATTCTTCTTCTTTTTTAAAACTAAAATGGTAGGACATACCATCGGCATGAAAACTAGAAAATATATCAAGAAACATATAATGATAATTCTAAAAAATACAACACCAAAAATCTCCATATTACCAAGACCATGGTTGGATGCTTGGACATCTCACAAGATCTCAACCAAGCTCATTTTGTTGAGACCTAAATAGAAGATCTCATTGAGATAATCCTAGAAAAGCATCCTTTTGAATGTGCCTAAGTAAAATAAACAAGGATAGGATAAAAAAATTTGAAAATGCAATACGTACTAATTTATCAACTGGCTAACCCTGGTTTCCAAGGCTTTGCCCTGACTAATCCAGTGTTCGACCCGGGTCCCACACCTGGCTGTGGTGGGTGAGTCTCCCAGCGGAGATTTTTTGCATTCACAAGGTTTCGATAACGAAACCTTGCTTAAGCGGACCAAACTGCTTACCACTTGAACCAACCCCCGTTGATACTAACCTTATTATTTTACCAGTAGAGAATTACATGTTTATCATCATTATATGTCTCCTGATCTAATTTCTACAAGTTATGGAGATTTACTACCATTTTATTGTTCAAAAACATAAAAATAAAAAAGAAAAGAAGAAGAAAGAAAGAAAGCAAGAGAGAAAAAGAAATACCCCGTACATACAATGTATCACCACAAGATAAAATTTATATAATTTTTACCAAAAAAAGATAAATTTTATATACTCCTTATTTTTTTTCCCCTCTTTTTTCCGTGCTACAAATTAATGCAAAATCACTAAAAAAAAAAACCCACTTTACATCTTTGAAAAAAAAAAGAACTTTTCTAGAGAAGGATCTTAGAAAGAAGTTCATGATTAAATTAATGGTCGATCAACGTCCACGATCCCAATCATGTTCCTTTTGAAAGAAGCAATATTCCTCCTAACGACTCAAATGACACATCTGAGCCATTGAAAGCAGCAATATTGAAGGAAATAACTTTTTCAAAAGTGAAAAAATGAGTGAAGATCCCACGCCAAGCATTCACCATATGAAAGGTAAAGTAGTTCACACAAGAGGGCAAGAATCAAGAGGATGTTATTCTCATTATAGCTCATAGAACTGTGTTCACATGTAGCACAAAGACTCTTTACCAGTCACAGGAGGCTATAATTAGGCAAACAATATGACATGAATATAATTGTGTTTACTACAAAAAAAGAAAAAGAAAAAGAAAAAGAAAAGGGATATAACTGTGTTCACATTGAGCCCTCTTGACTCTTCACTCCAAGCAGTTACAGAGACTAAAATTAGGCAAACAATATGACAACTTGGATATAAAAATTTCCCATTTCTGTGTTTCAGAGGAGGTGATCCAGACTCTACACAAGAGGGCATGAATCAAGTGGATGCCATTGTAGTTAGTTTAAAGAGCTGTGTTCAAATGTACCACAAAGACACTTCCAGTCACAGGAGACTATTATGACATGGATATAATTCTGTTTACTACCCAAAAAAAGAGGATATAACTGTATTCACATTGAGCCTCTATACTGTTAGCAGTCACAGAGACTAAAATTAGGCAAACAATATGACAACCTGGATATAATAAACTCCCATTTATGCGCTTCTGCACGTCTCTGCCTTCGTGCTTTCCTCCTTCAAGCTCAGTACAACCAAATTACCAGGAACATGCACAAACTGAAGTTCACACTTTTGAGAAGACTGCATAAAGAACAGATTGGAATAACAGAAGTGAAAATTGAAAAGAGACTACAAAAATAATGAAGTTCCTCCAAAATGTATCTACGGTTATCCAGATATTACCATTGTGGTGTAGTCTACATCTCCATAACTTTTCTTTCAGTGCATAAAAATCTAATCCTGAGTGTCTTTGCGAGTAAGACTCCAAGGAATGAACCAAATGGGACTTGCAGCATCTTCTATTCACTTTACTGCCTCGACATAATACAGATCAGCCAATACTCACGATCCAATCCCAATACTTCAAATCATGGACATAAGAGATGATCCCAAATTTTGGATCTTTTGTAAGAATCCAACCAGTTAATTTAGTTAAGCTAAAATGAGGGGCCCAATGGAGACCCATAAATCAAATTCAGGTTATAATAATTCTGAAATAAATTACATGAGAATGCCTAAAACCTACCACTAGTCTTGGCCTACTTTGAATAGAATAGTTTGTTATCCGTGTTATTTTACAGCACTTCCTCAATCCACTTTTCTACTATCCCTTGCCTTTCTTCACCGAATGTCCAGTCTTCCTCTTGTGACGGCTGAAATCTGATACAAACCGGAAAGTCTGGCCACAACCTGCCTCAAGACACACATAAGGCCTAGCACCCGTGTGCACCCTGATGTGCTCCGTCCGTGCCCATGCCCACTTGAATGTCATCTTGCACCCTTTCCATGGGCACTTCAGTGGGCGGTCATCCATATGCACACGCCTATGCTGCACCAAGTACTTGTGAGAGAAGAATTTCTTCCCACATCCTTTGATGGAACATATGTTACGCTTGTGCAAAGACAGCTCTTGCTTTGAGCGGAAACCCATTGTGCAACCATCCATATCACATTGGTAATCTGCTTCCTCATCTTTTGTGGCTGCTACATCATTATTACTCCCTGGAGCTTTCTTCCCTGGAATCATCTTCATTTTCTTCTCGCCAACTGGTTGGGCATTGAATCTTGAGGACCCAGAAGGCCTTTTTCTGAGACGTGTGCTCGGTCCACCTTCAGTTTCATCTTTTGCATATGAATTGCATCTTCCAATATTCATCCCACCATCATTGCTTAGTTGTGGCCTCACATGTTTCATACTTCTGAGAACCCTCCCACGCTCAGGCATAGAACCATCCTCTGATGAATCATCTGCAACCTTAATGTGACCGTTAGTTGGAGGACACTTGAGTTTCTTGATTGCCCCCTTCTCCACCATCTTTTTCCGCTTCTGCCCTGGTTTTCTAGTTACAGTTGTGACAACTCCAGGTGAGGATTTCCATCTTAGAAGATCTGGTTGGTTACCCAGGTCCCTGTGTTGTTCCCTATCCAGCTTCTCTATGGGGGTAGCGTCTGCACATGGAATTTGCAAATGTTCTTGTTCTTCACGATCGCTTTTCCGCTTCTGCCCTGGTATTCTAGTTACCGTTGTGACAACTCCAGGTGAGGATTTCCATCTTGGAAGATCTGGTCGGATACCCAGGTCCCTGTCTTGTTCCCTATCCAGCTTCTCTACAGGGGTAGCGTCTGCACACATAATTTGCAAATGTTCTCGTTCTTCATGATATCTTTGCACTAGGAAAGAGTGAACCTGATTCGACATCCATACTTTCCCACACCATTTGCCTGCCACAGCTATTTTCTTCTGCTTTCCAGGCCTCCTCCCTGAATCGCTAGGTTTCACAAGAGAATCATCCGAAAAGCTCCGGCCAAATGCCTCATATATAACTGAATTATAGGGCATCTGTTTGCTATATAGAAGAGAGCGGCTAAGGTTGGCACTGTAATAGAGATTGATTCCCAACTTCACAGCCCAATCCTCATTACCGTGTATAGCTTCTTCATCATCCAGGGCAGCTTGGATTCTCAGTTCATCCTCTTTGGTGGCTTCCCCGAATGGAATATCCTTCCACTCATAATCAATTCCAAGCTCTTCTGCAAATGATTTTGCTTCTGCTTCTGCTTTTGGATATTCTGCCAGCAACGCCAAAAATCATGTCTAAAGGGAATATAGACATCAAATATTCTTAAAAATTCCAGCAATAAGAAACAGATAATTTTTTGTTAAGAGTTTTCTGTCCAGGAGTGTGATCCCTAAGCCAGCACAGGAGTCAACAGGAATGCATGGGGAAGCATCAACATGGACAGAATTCTGCCTTTCATTGGTGAGGGAGGTGCTAATTTGGTCCCTTCTGGTGAGTGAGCGCAGGATCCATGCTCCTGGACAGTCTGTTGTCCCTTAACTTTTTTGTGAAGAGTTCACTTCCAAATACAAGTTTTCAAATAAGAACAATCATAATACGAAAATTTGAGGTTTTACCATTCAAATCTTCTGATTTATGTCTACCGAAGTCTTTCTAGCATAATCTTTATCTAACATTTCACCTAAAAACTCAAATTTTTAGGAAAAAGAGCTTAAAGGTATACATCTACAATAATCATACGCTAACTCATTATCATTACATATGACGAAGGTTTGAAATCTTGTCTCCACTCACACTGAGATACCAAATTTCGAGCGACACCATGTTCCAGATGATGGCTTCAGTGGGATTTAGGTGTACAATCTAATTTAAGGCTAATAAACACAATGGCCATGTTTTTTTTTTCACTAAAACCTAAACAAACCGGTCTTCTTGATTCATGCATGCTCCGTCGTATGTGGACGAAACTAGATTATGTATTTTCACAAATCTAAACATGGATATACAAGAAAACATTAAAACTTTCATTAAAATGCAAGAACACATACTGAGAAGTAGTCAAATTTTTACAATTAACAAATTAAAAAATAAAATTTACAATTATAAGCCCCCTGAAATTCGAATTTCAGTGAAATTTCAAATTTTGTCCAAATTCAGTCAACAGACACAATTTCATTTCACACCAGGTTTTGTTTCGAAAAGGCTCAAGAAGATCGAAATTTAGTACAATGATTATCATATGACCATGCTGGGGCAAGCCAGTTACTGCAAATACTTGACTTACACTCATAAATGTCCAGCACGAGATGAAAAATTGTTGTTACAGACAGAATGTTGATTAACAGCTTGATGATGTATTCAACTTTATGGCAAAGGAAAAAGACAGTGAATAATAAAAAACCCGTAGCAACTTTCTGTTGGACCTTCTATTTGTTTTCTTTTTCCAGTTCTTCCTCTCTTTTTTTTTGGGGTGGGGGGTAATTGGTTGGTGGGGAAGGTTGTCAAGGCGGCAAGGAAGCCAAAGCGATTGAGGTTCCTCCTAGGCGATTAGGCGACAAAGCGGTGCCTAGGCGGAAATAAGGCGACCAAAGCGGTTGGGTCAAAAATTTTCAGTATAACTACTTTTAAACTGCTTTTTAATACAACTACTTTCTATAATAAGTTAAAAAAGCATTCAATAGTCACATTCATCCAAAAAAGAAAGCGTTCAAGAATCATAATTATGAAAAATTATCCAAAAAAAAAAACACAAACATAAGTTCATCTCATCAAGCATCATAATAATGACTATGTACTAATAGGGCGAACACGATAAATTAATAGATCTCATTATTCCGATTTCCACGTCATTGTCCATTAAATGATTCATTGATTCTCGATGTTGAGTATGGCTCATGCTTCACATTCTGTTGCCGACAGGCATGGGATCCAGGGAGGCTGCCCCGGCAGAGATGTGGGAGCAGCGCCCCCAGAGCTTGTAGAAATCCTATGTCACTTTGGGCCTTGGAATTCCTTTGCAATTTGGGAGTCGATTCTAAAATGACTAAGCTATTAAATTTATATATGGTTTTGTAGAATAAATTTTGATTTAAAAAAAATTACGAAAAAAATATTATGTACAAAATGTCAAAAAAGCCGCTGCTTTAGCGTTTAGGCGGCAATAAAGTGCACAAGGTGACAAAGGGGTAGCGCTTAGGTAAAAAAACAGCGCGTCAATTAAGCGGTTCAAAACAAAGCGGTTGAAAAACCGCTTGCTGCCTGGGTGGACGCTTTGACAACACTAGGGAGACTTTGGGTGAAGGGAGAAACCACAGATAAGGGATAAAGAGTGGTGCAGGAAGAGAGAGATTTGTTGAATGAAGAATTGAAGTAGGGGAGGAATAGAGAAATTCAAAGGGCTGGTGGGGGAACGAGATAGGCCAATACAGTAAAGCATTAGGAGGAGAGAAGCTAATATTTTAGGGTAATAGTCATTAAATATTTACATATGATTTTTTTTTTCAACTACTAAAATGACGGTATTTTTGTATGATAAGTGCTTAGACATAAGACTTTATGAAAATTGAACCTGTGACAAAGCACTCAGGAAGTTGCACCTGAAAAATGCACTAAGCTCAACCTTTGCATTATTACAATACTATAAACCATTACTGCTGTACTACCTGAAATAATGTGATCATTGCAATGATTCGTGATATTTAACATGCACAGTAACTCTTGAATCCTTATCATTCTCGAAATACAGGACGGATACTACATGAAGCCAAGACACAACTAAACTCGTGGAGACAATGTCTTTTTACTTACACTAACAACTAAGCCGTCTCTCCTCTCTAGGAATGGTTCTTGGATCCTTGATCCTCCGAGAATCAAAGCTGAGGTTGTTTCCTTCTTTTATGATCTTCTCTCTCCCCCCTCACTCTCTTCCACCGCGCCCCTCCCTCCCCTCAGATTTAATCAATAAATTTGTGAGCCCTCAATCCCTCCCCTCTCTCTCCTCCATCCCTTCCCATGACAAGATCATTCAGGCAATTCGCTCCCACAAGGCGAATCATGCTCCTGGCCTTGATGGTTTTAGTATGGGCTTCTTCTCTGGTGCCTAGGATATCATTGAGCACGATCTTATCAGAGCTGTCCGTAGTTTCTTTCTCAATCCTTCCAAGCTCTCATCAATCAACCAAACTTTTCTCTGTCTCATTCCCAAAAAGGCTGGTGCATCCTCCCTTTCTGATTTCGCCCCATCTCTCTTCTATAACCTCCTCTACAAATTCATCTCTAAAATCCTTGCGAATCGGCTCAAAAAGATCATGCCTAACCTAGTTAGTGCAAACCAATCTGCTTTCATATCGAGTCGCAGCATTGCGGATAATGTTCTCCTTTGTGCAGAGATGTTAAGGGGATTTGAGAGATCTTCTCATTCCCCTGCAGCTCTCCTCAAAGTTGATCTCCACAAAGCTTTCGATTCCATCCGCTGGGATTTTATTAGCGATGTCCTTTCTGCCATGAAATTCCCTCCCTCCTTTATCCATTGGATCGAAGTTTGCATCTCCACTCCTTTCTTTTCTATTATTACCAATGGTTCGCCGGCGGGATATTTTCCCTCTAGTGTTGGCATTCGCCAAGGTTGCCCTCTCTCCCCCTACCTTTTCTCCTTGGCTTTGGAAGTTCTTTCCTGGCTTCTCCAAGCCAAGACGGATCAGCTCTTGATTTCTCCCATCCCCAAATGTAAATCCATCAATCTCACCCATCTCGCCTTTGCTGATGATCTTATGATCTTCTCCAGAGAGACCATTCCTCCATCTCCTCTATCCTCTCTGCCCTCTCCTTCTTTGGGTCCATCTCTGGCCTCAAGGTTAACCTCGACAAATCCTCCATTTTCTTTTCTGGAGTGTCCGAGTCTCTTCAATCCAATCTCCTAAATCTTTCAGGGTTCAAGTTTGGCTCTTTCCCTGTTATCTATCTCGGTCTTCCTCTTATCCCAGGTAGACTCTCTCGCCATCATTGCTCCCCTATGTTGGATCACATCCGTAAGAGTCTTCATCTCTGGAAAAGTCGTCTCCTTTCCTTCGCTGGTAGGGTTGAACTCATCCGATCTGTACTCCAATCATCCTACCTTTATTGGAGTGGCATTTTCCCGACCCCCAAGGCCATCTCGTCTGCTATGTAATCTCTCTTCTGTGCCTTTCTTTGGAAGGGCCAGGAATCCAAGCATTTCCTTCGCCCCATCAGTTGGTCCAATGTCTGCCGGCCCAAATCTGAAGGGGGCTTAGGAATTCGCCGGATCTAAGAAGTTAAGTCCATTGCTCTACTCAAGCTCATCTGGAAAATTGTCACCAAACATGACTTTATCTGGGTTACTTGGGTGCACTCCTATCTTCTCAAGTCCAACTCGTTCTGGACTGTCTCAACCCCCTCTAATCCTTCATGGACCTAGAGGAAACTTCTGCTTCTCCATCCCAGAGCTCTCCCTGCCATTACCACCCATATCTCCACTGGTTCCACTACTTCGTTTTGGCTAGATCCATGGCATCCGATGGGAATTCTCCTCTCGCTTTTACCTCCCCGCACAACCTATGAAACTCGCATTCCCAAATCTACCCATCTCTCAGAGTTTATCTCTAGAGGTTCCTGGGTTCCATCCCCTCACCATAGTCTCACGCATGTTTGGAACTCCCTCCCCACCATTTTCCCCCATCCCTATGATATTGTTATTTGGACCCCCTCATCTACCAAATCGTTCACTCCCTCCTTTGCTTGGAACCTTTTCCGGATCCCCTCCCCTCCCCCTCCTTGGCCCACATTGGTCTGGTTTAAAGATCACATTCCCCGTCACTCCCTAACCCTCTGGAGAGCCTTGAACCTAGCCCTTCCTACCTAGACTTTCCTCCTTTCCCGCCGCATTCCTGTGAGCCAAAATTGTATCTTGTGCTGGAATGGTACTACGAACATTGATCATTTGTTCTTTTCTTGCCCTTTATCTAGCACTCTTTGGAGAAAAGCCCTTAGCTATATTTGGCCCTGGTCCCGCCGTTCATTTGGGTTTGTTCGTGACTAGTCTTGGATTTTGAGTAAATTTTCAGGTACCTCCATTTGTGATCGGATTGGTAAGCTTGTCTTTGGTGCAATAGTCCACCATTTGTGGTGGGAGCGAAATCTCAGGCGCTGGCCCTCCAAATCTCGCTTTATAGACTATTTGGAATGCTATTTATTTTGAGGTTTCTTCTAGGATCTCATTTACTCCCCACCCCCTGGTTGTTGATTCCCCAAGGAACAGGCTCATTGTTGTTGCCTGGGGCCTCAACTCCCAAATTCATACTGCTGTTTGATCCTGCTTTTGGATCCTTTGTTGTTTGCTTCTTCGTCTTTATTTAATTATTTATTCATAAATAAAAAAAAACAATCCTTTTTTCATGTTTAAGTCTCTGATGGAGCCCAAAATCTATAGATTCGATGCAAGACCAGCCCGAAATTTTGTGCTAATTCTTTCTGTGATAGTGCAAGAGACTCCTACTATTGCAAGGTCTTGCCGTCTTGGAGGTGCAAATATACCTGGGAGGGGTGAATCTATGCAACCTTGTCCCTGCTTTAGATGCGAGGGTCTCCAAGTTTTGGACCCACAATCAACAGTTTGCAATATCGCAACTTAATAAATAAATAAATATTTTAATTAGTATGGGCCATTAGAGATTAATTTAGGATTCATCTAATAAGAGTAGTTGTCATGGGGGCCTCGAGGGGAGAATTCCTAGCTGTTAGTGACTTGAAAGAGTTTTTACCCCGAGTAGTTTCAGTCAAATTCTGTCCATTCTTTGGAGTTTTATAAAGATGAGAATCCAAGTAGTATTTTCTGTTGGTTGAGTACTACTAGGAGTCCAACTTTATTAGAGTTTTTATTCATGTAATTTTCTATTTTCTTATTACCCAAGTAAGGGTATTTATGTAATAGTGTTCTTTCTATTTTATTATAAATAGAGGGCTTGAGATCACATTGATCAATACAAGCCATTCTACCAATATTGTGTTTCTCAACATGGCATAAGAGCCTAAGTTCGATTAGGGAAGAGAGGAAAAGAAAGAAGCAAAAATCTCTCTCTCGCTGACGAAGACCTACCTCCTTCTGATTTTTTTCAAACTCATCGCAGTTCTTCAAACCTATCACAATTCTCTGATTTTTTTTTTCAAAAACCCATCGCAAACCATCGCAATTCTCTGATTTTTTCAAACCCATCGCGATTCTTCAGTTCCACCTCGAGCCGATTCAGGAAGAACAAGAACAGGAAAAAGAAAAAAAAAGGAAAGCAGAAGAGAAGAAGCTGCTCCTGCCTTGTTGCACTACCGCTGTCTTTTCTAGCAGTTCTTCAGTTCCGCCTCGAGCCGATTCGGGAAGAACAAGAACAGAAAAAAAAGGAAAGCAGAAGAGAAGAAGCTGCTCCTGGCTCCTGCCTTGCTGCACTACCGCTGCTCCTGCAATACAGTGAGTTATTTCCTCCGCTTTCCTCTGTTTTTCCGCCGCTGCTCCTGCCTTTAATCAAACCATACTCTGGGTTTTATTTCCTCCACCCTACGATTTGATTAGCCCACAGAACAAACAAATACTGATGTTTTGAGGGGTTTAGTTTGTAAATTTACATTCTTTTAGGGATCTATTGGTAAATTTGCATATTTTCAGGGACCTATACATAAATGTGCATAGTTTTAGGGACTTATCTGTAAATTTGCATATTTTCAGGGACCTATTTATAATTTCAAATAGTTTTAGGGACTTATGTGTAAAGTAGCATATTTTTAGGGACCTAATTGCAAATTCAAAATTTCCAAGGGCTTACTTGTAATTTTCCATAGTTTCTAGATTACCCCTCCCCAAAAAAAAGAAGGTATTCTTTATAAGCATTTTTTGAATCCTATCATTTGTTTGGGTGGTTTGTATTTTGCGACATTTCAGTTACTTTGAAAGGGTGAAGACTGAAGAACTGCAGACAATTTTTTCAACATGGCAACAACCGATGGTACTACGGCTCCCACTGGATTCGAACATTACCCCACTCTTCATCCTCTTTTGGTAAGATTTGATGGAACAAATTATTTGATTTGGTCTTGATCTACTTACCAGACTATTGCTAGAAGAGGACTAGTTGGATATATTATGGGCACCACTATCAAACCTAATGCCACAGGTGTTTCACAGGATAAATGGATCTCAAATGACTCTCTTATTATGTCATTTGTTTTGAATTCCATGCATCCAAATATTGCCTGGGGATACTTATTACTTGATACTGCAACCCAAATCTAGAAGGTTACTATTGAAACATATGGACAGTTGGGGAATGATGCACAGGTTTATGAGCTACGAAAGAATCTTCATGAGACTACCCAAAAGAAACTGACTATGGCTCAATATTATGCAGAGTTGCGATCTCTTTGGCAGGAGTTGGATCATTATGGGGATTATCACCCCACTAACCCAGAAGATGTGACTACTTATAGGAAGCACGTTGATAAGATTCGGGTATATGACTTTTTGGTAGGTTTGAATATGAAGTACGATCAGATCAGAGTGCAAGTATTAAATCGTTCTCCCTTTCTTACACTAAGACAATCTTATGCCCATGTTCAGTGTGAGGAAAGCCGTCGATTAGCCATGTTTCATGCTCCCATTGTGGAGAAATCAGCCTTACAGTCTGTTAGCACTAAAACTGATTCGGCTAAAGAGATTATCAAGTGTGAGCACTGTCACAAACCATATTATACCAAGGCAAATTGTTGGAAGCTTCATGGGAAACCTGCTGATTTTGAGCAAAAAAGAGCACAAAGAAGGAAAAAACCGAAGGTTAATCTTTTTAAGACAGTTTCACAATACCCCCTATTGACATTGGTTTTTCACAGGAGGAATTGGTTACTCTGTGATGTATTTTGCAGTCTTTTATTGCTGGTACAACCTCTACTATTGCTTCCTCCACTACCCATACCAACTCCTACCTTGCTACTTCAGGTAAAACTCCTATTGGCTACCATGTTTCTTCAGTTTTTACTTCCTGGATCATTGATACAGGAGCCACAGATCATATGACAGGTTCATCCTCCTTTTTCTTACATTATGTTCCAACTTCCGG
This sequence comes from Hakea prostrata, assembly GCF_041222555.1. Lineage (NCBI taxonomy): Eukaryota > Viridiplantae > Streptophyta > Magnoliopsida > Proteales > Proteaceae > Hakea > Hakea prostrata. The sequence continues at coordinate 15,480,016 of NC_142607.1, read as the reverse complement.
AAAAGATAAAGTTCACATTGCTGATGGCTCCTATTATTCCATTGCTAGAAAAGAGACCATTCAGCATTCTCCATCACTTTATTTGTCTAAAGTTTTACACGTTCCCTCTTTCTCTACTAACTTGCTCTCTATCAATAGTCATACACATAACTTGAATTGTTAAGTGATTTTTTCCCCATCTTACTGTGTCTTCCAAGATTTGGTAACGGGGAAGGAGATTAGACATGGTAAACTAGATGGATGGATTTTATCTGTTAGAGCCAATTAAAGGATCTACTTCTGCTCTGACTGCATCTCCTAATTAGGTCTATTCTATAATATCAGACTTTCAGTAGTGGCACCATAGGCTAGGTCACCCCCTCTTGGAACTCTTAAGATAATATTTCCTGATTTAGTTTCTTCTTGTAAAAAGGATGATTTTTTTTGTGAAGCTTGCATTTTTGCGAAGCAGACTCGTTTTATTTATTTACCTTCTCTTCATAATAGAAAATCTATTCCTTTTGAACTAATTCATACTGATGTGTGGAGTCCTTGCCGACATTAATCTATTGTTGGTCATAGGTACTTTGTTACTTTTATTGATTGTCACACTTGTTCTACTTGGGTTTATCTTTTAAAACAAAAAAATGAGGTTTTTCCGATGTTTTCGTGATTTCATAATATGATTAAAACTCAGTTCAATGCCATTGCAAAGATCCTTCACAGTGACAATGACACAAAGTATATTGATGGTGAATTTCAAATATATCTCTCTGACTTTGACATAATACACCAGACCAATTGTACTGATACAACTGCCCAGAATGGGGTTGCTGAAAGAAAAAATCGGCATCTTTAAGAGATAGCCCATTCACTTATGATTGCTATGAATGCCCTTGACCAATACTGGAGTGATGCTATACTCACTGCCTCTTACCTTATGAATAGGATGCCCAGTAGGATACTTGATATTAAATGTCCTAATGAGCTTCTCCAAGGAACCACTTCTTTTGTATTCCTGAAAGGTTTTTGGATGTGTATGTTATGCCAGAATCACAACCCATTAAAGCAAGCTGGCTAACCATGGCTTACACTGCATTTTTCTAGGGTATTCTACTACTCAAAAGGGTACAAATGTTATCATCCTCCTTCCAGGAAAACCATCGTCTCCATGGATGTAATTTTTAATGAGTCTTGCGCTTACTATACACCTCTCTAGGGGGAGCATCCTAGAGGAGAGATGCTTTTTCCAACTTTAGACCTTTCTATCACACCACCACAGCATTAGGAGTTCAAGAAATGTTTCCTGACTAGGGGAAAACTTCAGCCAGTATACTTGAGGACTCTAATTCTCCCCCTCCGTTTTCTGAACCATGTGAAGATCCTGGTCAGGGGGAGACCACTCCTGTGAGGCACACTATTGAGGTCTTTCAAAACAAGATTGACCAGAATAAGGAGGTGTAGACCTATCGAGGGAAGAATTACAACGGCTAGAAGCAGGTGGAGAAAGGTGACACGTTACCACTTCAGTCTCCTGCTCCAAAATCAGATTTTACTGTTCCCCTTGAGGTATCTTCTTCTGATCTTCCTATTGCTATTAGAAAAGGAGTTAGATCTTGTACTCAGCATCCCATAGCTAAATATGTTTCTTATGATTCTTTATCTGACTCTTACTGTGCTTTTATATCCTCTCTATCATCTATATCTATTCCTAAAAGTTGGCAGGAAGCCTATGCTAATAAGAAATGGAAGGCAGTTATGGTAGAGGAAATACAGGCAATGAAGAAAAATGATACTTAGGAGCTGGTTACACTTCCTCCAGGAAAAAACTAGTGGGCTCAAATGGGTGTTTGTGGTTAAACAAAATATGAATGGATCAATCAACAGGTTGAAGGCTAGACTGGTTGCAAATGGCTTTACCCAGACCTATGGGATTGATTATCAGGAGATTTTTTCCCCTCTTGCAAAATTGAACACTTGTCGAGTTTTGTTGTATATAGCTGTGAACAAAGACTGGAATTTGCACCAACTAGACATAAAGAATGCCTTCTTACATGGGGAGTTAGAGGAAGAAGTCTATATGAAAATCCCACATGGTTTCTCCGATTACCATACTGCAAGAAAAGTTTGTCGGTTGAAAAGGTCAATTTATGGGTTAAAACAATCTCCTAGATGTTGGTTTGGACGCCTCTTGAAGGCAATGACTTCTATTGGGTACAAGCAACGCAATGCTGATCATACACTATTTGTTAAGAAATCAGGTACCAACATCACACTTCGTTGTTTATATAGACGATATTGTCATCACAGGGAATGATGGTGAAGATATTCAAAGTTTAAAGAACTTTCTTGGCAGAGAGTTTGAGATTAAAAATCTAGGGAAGTTACAGTACTTCTTAGGGATTGAGGTGGCTCGATTCAAAGAAGGGAATGTTCCTATCCCAAAGAAAGTATGTCCTAGATTTATTATCAGAAGTGGGAATGTTGGGGTGTAAAGCAGTTGATACCCCTATTAAAGTCGGAGCTAAACTTAAGGAAAAAGAGGGAGAACCAGTGGACAAAGGAAGATACCAAAGGCTGGTAGGGAAGCTTATTTACTTGTCCCACATCAGGCCAAACATCACTTATGCCGTGGGAATAGTAAGCTAGTTCATGCATGATCCTTATTTAGCTCATATGAAGGTTGTTTCCAGAATACTACAATATTTGAAGGGAACTCCTGGAAAAGGAATACTTTTATCACTCAGTGATAATCTAAGAGTAGAAGCATACATTGATGCAAACTAGAAGTCAATTTCAGGTTATTGTACCTTTGTTGGAGGTAATCTAGTTACTTGGAGAAGTAAAAAACAGAATGTGATAGCTTTATCCAGTACTGAAGCTGAATATAGAGCTATGGTTTGTGGAGTTTGTGAGCTACTATGATTGAAAGGCTTGCTAAAAGATATTGGAGTCCAAGTTCCAAACCCTATGATGCTATATTGTGATAACAAGGTTGCCATTATTATTGCCAATAATCCTGTATAACATGATCAAACTAAGCACATTGAAATTGATAGGTTTTTTGTCAAAGGAAAGCTAGAATAAGGGCTCACATGCATGCCTTTTGTGAGGTATGGAAACCAAGTGGCAAATATTTTCACTAAGTGTTTGAAAGAAGGAGATTTCCTTCCTATTGTAAGCAAGTTGGGCATGACTAACATCTACGCCTCAACTTGAGGGGGAGTGTTGATTGAGTACTACTAGGAGTCCAACTCTATTAGCATTTTTATTCATGTAATTTTCTATTTTCTTGTTACCCAAGTAAGGGTATTTATGTAATAGTCTTTTTCTATTTTATTATAAATAGAGGGCTTGAGATCATAATGATCAGTACAAGCCATTTTACCAACATTGTGTTTCTCAACATTTTCAACTTGGAAGTTTTATATTAGGAACTATATAGATACAAGGACGGCTATTTTTCTTATTTTTTTCCAACAACCCCCCCCCCCCCAACGAATAAAATGAGATATTGACTTTTTATCTGAATTGTGTATCCAAAAGGGCATGTTCTTTTCTTTCCTTCACCATAACTCTTCTTTTCTCTTCTCTGTCTTCAGGCATTAGTCACCAGTACCGTTCACAATCCAAGAACATCCCTCATATCACTTATCTTTCTTGTCTTCTTCACCCTCTTCTCAACCCCTTTTCTATCAGGAAAATAGCATAAGACTCAGCTTGTCTAGAAGAAAATTGGAATTTTGGTTCCTACTTTAGGATTTGGATTGGCTGGCTGCATTATGAAATCTATCTAACCCTTACTGATCGACCTAATTTTAAGCCCTAATCTAACTTCTCCATTAAAACAATGTTTCAATAATTGTTTGAAGATTCGAGGGAGGAACAGGGAAAAAATGAAGATATAAATCCATATATGGTCGACCATATGGTAGAAAAAAACCACTAGATGTCTGGCTGGCATAAGAAACTCCCCCTCAATGCAGTGGCTAGTGGCTAGAAGGACCAAGTCATTTTTCCCTGTCATAAAAAAGGGACCACAAAAGAAATTTCCCACACTAGACAGGAAACTTTTCCACCAGAAATAGAAAAGAAAAAGAAGCTTAAAGAGGAGCACAGAATCAGTGTGAACATAGTTTATCACAGAAGTCGTTTGAACATAAACTTGATGCAAACTCACCTGGGTGTAATAAAAGCAATATGTGCACTCCTCCAATCGGATTAAGTTGCTTTTCCACCTCCACAGCATGCTCAAGACAGAATATATGCATTCTAGAACACTCATCATCAGGTTTATGTATGACTGACATGCTTTTGCTGTTGAAAGATATCTCAGCATTAGTAATCTCTGCTGATTCAGCAGAACGAACCACTGTAGAACAATTTCCAATGACAGTTGATGAATTAAGAGGTATACGCCAGAATGCAGGATCACTTTCTGACCTCTCCAATTTCTCATCACTAATATGGACTTCAGAAGATCTGGTTAGCAACCTACCAGACTGCACTCTTGCATCTGCAGATTTACCTTCAAAACTTCTTGATTCCATAGACAAAAAATTCTTTGTCTCCCTTGTCAGGGAAGAATGAGAAGGTTGTTGCAATCTTTTTCTGAAATATGTATTTGAAGGCCCAAGCATACTATCAGAGGCACTTACTCTGACAGAAACTTCATTCCCAATACCCAGTCTTGAATAAGAATAAAAACGAGCTCTATCATAATTGTTTGGCTTGACTGAAGATAATCCAGAAATATCACACAATCTACTTTTAGATGGGAAACTTCCATGTGAAAGCCTTGATCCTTTTATATTACATTGTAATGAACAGTCATCTGAGTCATTTTCATCACCACATGCCGACATTTCAGGTTCTGCCTGTTCTCCTTCAGAGTCTGATGAATTACCATAAGCAGAAGCCAATAGATCAAGAGAGGAAATGCTTTTACAGGCTTCCGTACCAGAAACCACTTTAGATGTTCTGTCTACAACCTGAACTTGGTATTCACCAGAGTGAACTGGAACATCAATCAAAGAACCCTGAATACTCCTTTCACTCCGTCCTGGTAAAAACAATATAAAAATCAATATCAGTATGAAGGATCAATAAAAGATTCATTGAAAAAGCGAATACAGTAAAAAACTGTGACACGATAGCAGATAACAAGTAGCCAGGTTATAGCTATAATTTGGCTGCTTGATAAAATGCTAATTTCTAATATATCCAGCAGACTTGAATGAAACAGGTATTTGGTAAATTGTCCGCAATGAAAATGAAGGATGTGGAAAGTGGTGACTAGATTATAGGTTGCCTACTCGCAATCTCACCAAAAGATTATAAGCAAACAGATATCCCATTAAGCACTTCACCCCTCTAGTTAGTGGTCACACCAAAATTTTATATAAATAAACTAATAGTCGGCTTTTAAAGGACTGAACTTTTGAGGTTTCAACTTTTTTCTTGGGAGGGGGCAAAAGAGGTTTTAACTCAGTTTTGCTACAAAAACAGTGCATATAGAAGCATTGTTTTGACCAACATGGGCCAAATTCATTTTGTGAGCCAAGTGGTTTCACCTTCTATTTTTAGGGGTTTTTTTCTTCCCTTCTTTTTTTTTTTTTTTGGGGGGGGGTCTCCAAAGAAGTCCAAAGGCTATGTTTTTGCCAAATCACCTACATTTCTTAGTTGAACAAACGGTTGGGGATTACCAAAATGACAATTTGCGAGGTACAACATTTCTAGCCGAAGGCTTCAAGCCTTTCCAAAGGGGTACTGAAATTGAGTTCTATTAATGATTTTGTGGGTTTTTAACCTTCTACACTTTGTGATTGACTATTTGAAACAATATGATACTGCATAGTGTAATATAAAGCAGCTTTTTCTTCATTCCTAATGCATATTTTAATTGTTTACACTGAATTTTTGTGCTTTGTAATCTAAGATTGTGCGATAAACCCACGGCAATACCTCTTTACCTTCGAGTTCCAAGTTGTAATCTTGGTAATGTATTCTATTGGTTCCAAGCCACCGCACCCCCCCCCACCCAAAAAAAATGGCATATTAATATATACAGGTGATGTAAGCAAATTCTAGGGTTAGGGTTTATTGAATTATTTCCCTAGAACTAGGGTTAGCCCAGGATCCTTCTTGTTGAACCAGCTGATGGATACCCAAACTTAGGGTTTAAAGGTTGCTAATAAACCTAAATGGATGGATAAATTTGTTAAATTTAGGGTTTATATGGTATACTTTGATATAGCTTGGGATGGATCATATGAGTAACAAATCCTCAGAGGTTGTAAGTTGTAACAAAGAAGTACTGGATGTGTTTAGAGATACCTAGGAGGCCTACAATTGGGTATGGGGGGTTTAGGGATGATTTGGGTTGATCTTGGGTAGGATTTTTTGGAATCTTGACTTTTCTCTCTTTCTTGATCTTGACTTTTTTTTTTTTTTTTTCAGACTTGCCACAAGAAAAAGGGGAAAAGGGGAGGCCGAATGGAAGAAAGAAGGGCCGCAAGGTCAAGGGGAGGTGGGGGTGAGGTCTAGGGTTGCTGTAGGGGTGGGGGAGAAGTTTAGAGAAGATTGCGGGGGTGGGAGGGCTGTAGGTGCGGTTGCAGGGTTGGGGGAGGGGAGGGGAAGCTTGCGCAAGGTAGGGCAGGAGTGAGGGAAGCTGTCGGGTGAGAGAAAAGGAAGGGATTTTATTTTGGGCAAAAAAAGGAAGCTGCTGGTTGTTGAATTGATGCTGGAGATTGGAAGAAGAAGCTGGAACTTGAAGATGAAGACTCTCAAACTCAACTGTGGCCTTCCCAAGAAGGCCACAATCCTATTCCCTCAAAATTCAGATTCTTTATTCAGTTCAACTTGAGTTTACAATGAATGGGGTGCGTTATTTATAGACATACAGGTGGAGGGAAAGACTTAGACTCTAACTGGGAATTAAAGACTGACTCAACTGGGAAATCCTTTATAGATTAGGATCCCCCTTACAACTGAGTAAATAACACACAAATAAAGAAATTAAAGTTTTCTACAAGTTGCACACTTTAGTGGTGGTTAAACTCTGGGTACCTCACTTTAGTGGCCTAAATTACAGGTTGCACACTTGCAAAATTACAAGTTGCACACTGTTAGACTTTCATCCAAGATTTTGTTGAGTCACATGGAAAATGACCATATTACCCTCAATGAATAAAATGACATAACTAACCCCATTTAATACCCTCCCATACCCAACCCTTAAGTGGATGAAGCTCCCTTCACCCATCTTCTACCTACACCTCGCCGAAAACTGCCCACCACCCCTAACCCTGCCGGCGACCACTGCCCCCCCTGGCTGGTTTATCAGTCCTTTGTTGAGACACTGGTATCCTAGGCTTTTCTTCAAAGAGTGGAGCTAATCAGCTACCTCTCTACAGCTCTCTCCACCTAAGTTTGAATTCTCAAAAATCTTACGAACCACGGAACCGGAGCCAGCGTTTTCCCATCTGCTTGCCCTATCTCATTCTTTCCATCAGTGACCTCATCAGCCTGGTCTTTACTGCTATCTGGCTCCACAATTGAACTTCTGAGGATCTCCTGAACCAAAGAAGACTCCAAAATTTCACCATCTTTCAGAGCCTCAGTCCTCACGGCTAACCCTCTACACCGACCTCAGCCTCGTAAAAGAGGCAAGATCTTTGCTTCACAGCAATCCTCCTCTGCTGCCAAATTCGATTTCTCAGGAGCAGTTTGAACTTCAGAATCATGGTCTATAGGCACCTCCTTAGGAACTTTTTTCGATGCCACAGCGGCTTTTCTTCTAACCAAACTTTCTCCATTCTCCGCACCTACCGCGTCCAATTCCGGCACCCCCGTCGGAACTAGCTTAGGAGCCGCAACTGCTTTTCACCACAGATTTCTCCTAAACTGACTCTCTCCATTCTCTGCACCTGATCATGTTCAACTAATTTAGGAGAGGGTCAAAGTGGATAGTTGCAGTGGTTAGAGTGTCGGAGATGGAGAGTTGAAGTAGTGAGAGTGGTCGGAGAGGAAGACTTGCAGTAGGGAGGGAGGTTGAAGATGAAGACTAACGGTGCTGGGGAGTTGCCGTGGAGATGGAAGACACGGTGGAGAGGGGGTAGTTACATAATTTACCCACAAAGAGCATTTGAGTAATTTAGCTTTCAAATTTTAAATGAGTGATATAGGGGTAATTAGGTCATTTTTCTTTTAGTAAAGGCAATATAGTCATTTGTCATGTCATTTAATAGAATCTAGGATGAACCCTTAACAGTGTGCAACTTGTAATTTTGCAAGTGTGCAACCTGTAATTTAGTCCATTAAAGTGAGGTACCCAAAGTATTAACCCCCACTGAAGTGTGCAACCTATAAAAAAACTCAAGAAATTAACTTGTATAAAAATACCTAGTAATTCAAAAGGAATCTTAATTTATAATATATTCCTAGTAGCACTCTAACTCTAACTACGACTCACTTGACCAAGTCAAACAAGGAAACAATCAGATTTGGACTCCTAAAAATAAAACAAAAATTTTGGAATAAAATAATTAGCTAAATGTGAGAGGAAATGACCAAATTGTCCCTAGGGGGTTTTGGTCAGCCCCTGTTTGCGCCATTGGGGTTGGGCCTTGGGGCCCAACTCACGGTTTCTGCCAGGGGGACTCCGTGCTTACATCAACAGGTCAAAGATCAAGGCCATATAACTATGTTATCTCCAAGTTTCAATCATACATTCAAGCTGATTTCCTCCTGTATAGACTTGTCACAATTATGATCAACTCTCAACTGGCTGCATGAGTCTTGAAACTTTTACTATAATATGCAGATTGCAGGAAACAGGAGAAGGCAAGATAATCTGATGTCTTGGTGTTGCTAAGATGCTTCTAGAGTCTTTATTAAAAAAAAAAAACTATAAGAATCAGCAGTAAACTCTTAATGAGAAAAGAATCAAGTGAAAGAAGTATTATGGAAACATGCAGAGATTTCAGAAGGCATTAATTTTCTTAGCCATTCAAATATTCTAGTTTACAAAAGAATATCTTGGATTTACCATTGGAGCAAACAATAGCCCATACAATGGGTTGCCCATTTAAGATAGCCTGAGCTGATATCCAATGCACTGCAAAATTGCTAACTTGACAGTTTCACTAATGTTACAGCAGTTAAGAAACCCGGAAAGAGAGGAATGTGAGGAGATGATGGGGAGGAGAATGGGGAGAGGTGGAAGGAGAGATATTGTGTATGCAAGACTCCCCCCTCTCCCACTTATAATATTTGGTCAAAGATCAGATTAGGATATCTTTCATAAACTAGTTTACAGAAAAATAGAAAGCAAATATTGTCTGCAAAAAGGAAACTTTCCGAAAAAGAAACTATCCTGCATATGACATGATCCTAGAGTAAATAAGACTGAAGTTTTATGAAGAGAGAAGAGAGAAGATGAGAGATCTGACTCTGTGTTTGCGGAGCTTCACTCTCAACCATAAAGACTCCCAATACATTTATTTATACCTTTAGATTACATCAGTTTAAGAAGTAGAATAAAACTAAAACTCAGAAAACAGAAAATAGAATAACACTAGAAGTCCAAAAACAACTCAAACTCAGGTCCAAGTCTTATCAAGTAGCCCAATTTTTCCCATACTCCCCCTGTTTCCTGACACCTAGATATATCTGATCCTAGATGTGATCTTGCTTGTCAACCAAGCAAAGGGGAAAGAAGCAAGCTAGTAAAACAATCAGCATGTGTACATGACTAAGTGTCACAGTACACATAGTCCTGTTCCCCTTTACATAGCACAATTCTAACAACTAATAAGTAAGAGCATGGGACATTATCATTGGAACACATGCTAATAATGAAAAGCGAATACAAAGGATAACAGATACCTGAACAAGAATTCATCTCAGATGTATTTGCATCTGAATTAGCAGCATTACATCTGTCACTTGCTCCTCGTGAACCAACAATCCAATCATTAAGGGAGCTGCAATCTGCTGTCATAAGGTATTGAGAAGCTTTATCTTTTGGCTGAATTACAGCTACACATGCAAAGCTCAATATCCCACAGGTGACACAAGAAAACACTCCTTGATCAAACAATCTATCACTCTGGGAAGTACTTTCTTTTTCAGTATCAGTCTTCTGCATCTCCGGAATCATAGAGTTGAGATCACTTCCAAATGATGAGGGAACTCTGTTCTGATCATAAATGGAGGCAGGTTTTTGTTTTACTGCACAGCAACCACTCAAATCCCTGAGGCGTGCTCTTCTGTCTAGTCTACCATCATTGGAAGGTAACATTTTTGTCGCTTCCATTGCTTCCTCAGGACTGCTTAAACCAAGTGACAACCTAGGTCTCAAATTCATTTCTGATACTACACATAAATTTTCAGGCACAGAGATCTTCAAAGAATTTTGTGGGATAAGCACACACGAAGATCCCTTTCCAAGAAGAATATTTAGAAGATTATTATTTTCTCTCACATTCTGTACAAAAAGTTCTTTCACCATAGTTTCTCCTCCAACCCTTTTTTTATCTTTCAGTCTAGAGCTGCGAGGTTCATTAGCAACACGTGCAGGCACTCTGTAGAGAGGAGTCACAGCAATATGTAGATTAAGGTAACAAAGGCATCATATTACAAAAAACATATAAAGATTTTATAATTTCAAACACAAACGTAGTATATGCGATGCTGAACAGTACTCTCACAAACATTATGCACAGCAGAGGGGAAGGGGAGTGCCTCTCAACATGCAAATTATGTCCAGTTACAGTCCCTGCAGTCGCCTAAATCCCAGGTATATAAACTGACTAAAGCAAAAACCTGGCTGCACCATCAAATGCCTCCAGTCAGGTGCAAAGCACAATAAAGGGACACCTCACTTGAAATAATGATGTTGTCTTCCTCTTTTCTTTTTTTCTGGCAAAAACATTTTGAGGTTGTTCTAGAATGTGGCAATTACTGATGCTGGCTAGCAATGTCAGCACTATCTGGCCCCTCTCATAAGGAACGGGTTTTATTCCCAGCTATGGACAATTAAATTAAAAGGGAAAGGCTTTCTAAGGCCTCAGATAAATGCTCAGTAAAGGACCAAAGGTTGCTGTCTATTATTTCATATTTGATTTTCTAGCATCAATTCTCTCATATTTACCAGATATTAAAAATCTCTTATAGCTTCCACTTCTATTTTTTCGGGATGAACAAATTACCTTACTAAAGCAGGGAAAGGAGGGGAAAAAAGGGGTAGGAGGCCGTACAGGGAAGGAAGATAGAGAGCCAAAATCAGAGGGGGTGGGACGGCAGCAAATCAACTGCCCAGAGGCAAAAGTTAAGAACTAAGACCCCACATAACAAAAATATATCAATTCCTTAAGGAATCCAAAATAGGGGGGGGGGGGGGTTGGGACAACAACTGAAGCCTAGAGGTAACATCATGACAAATGGCTTTCCAAAATTTAGCAGCTTCCCTCATATGCAAAATGCCCCAAGTGTTTTCTTCATAACAGTACCCACCAAAGTTGAAAGTTGTCCAATAAATATGTTAGGGAAAGACCGGAACTGGAAAGATGGAAAACCAGTTCCAGTTGTTGAAGGGCAAAAAATCACAAACAGGAGGAAAAAGACTGTTTATATTAGCAACCTACAAAGTATCACCATTCAGGAATATGAGATCAATAGGTTTGGGTGTTCACGGCCCCACCAGCCCCTGGTATCTGAAGGAGTGACACTTATGAGTTAGGTTGTAACAATGAAACCAACTAAATCGAAGCCAAACTGATAACTTGCTGTCCGTAACCTCATCTTGGACTGCCACCAACAGGCCCAGCCCCTTGTTGGGGACCATGCCAATCCATCCAGTCCAATTCAACAGCCAACTGCCTCATCTTCCAAAACCTTATTGCTTTGGTCTTATCAATTTTATCTGATTTCTCAATTTAACATGGCATTTATAACAGCTAAAATAGCATCTCATTCTACTATTCAAATTTGGCTTTTAATTCCTTGGGAATTTTTCATTCCCTATTTATGAACTCTGAGTTTTTTTAGAAGAACCAGCTAGTTATCTCTACCTTACTAGCTAAATTAAGGTTCCAGAAGCCCAAGTTCCATGTCAATTACTCTAAAACATGCTTTGAAAAATATCTTGGCGATTGATTCAAGGTCTCAGTTCGACTAAGATTTCAGTCGAGCCATAGGTCTATAAATATACTATCTCAGTCGAGACGAATGAAGATAACTTGATCTTGACAGATCTCACGCAAATGTTATTCCCCCTTGCTGGATTTGTTCATTTTGCCCCATTTTTTGCCGGAATCTTGGTTAGGACTCCACCTAACCTGCATCAAGCTAACGCGTTTAGAGCATCTACAGCAAAGAGTTGGAGTTGCATCAACAATGTGTTTAGAGCATCAGCAACAACCTTGCTAGTGCTGGTGGAGCAGAAGCTGGAGCAGCTAGTGCTTAGTGCCTCATTGATTTTACTCTTGTACTCTTGTGGTGTAACTTATAAGTACACCGATGTTGTCATGTGAAATTGTAAACAACTGAACATGTTTGATGTATTGTTTGACTTTAAACCTTTATGTATTCATTTATGTCAACAATGGTTGTACTTCATGTTTTAAGAGTCTGCATGTTCCCTCCTTTAATGTATAACTTTCCACTCCTTTAATGTATCGGTTTCAAAGTTAGGGTCAAGTTGGAACACAAAACACTTGCTTTCTCACAAATTTAAAGGCCACCAGTATGTTTAGAAGGCCTAAATAGGGTAAACACCGAATTCCAACCCAAAATGAGCCCAAAACCCACCAAGATGCACACCAAGTTGGCTCAAGTTGAGGTGGCCAAAAATACCATATCTCGGCCAAGATCTCGGTCTACTTATTCTTCTTTTCCCTCCTTCCCTTTCTTCTTCTTCTTCTTCCCCAGCTTCTTTTTTACCTGAGGTTGCTACTATGTTGGGTTCCACAGTCTGTTTTATTGTCATTTTGATTATACCAGGACCTCAATGTCAATGAACGTACATTTTATATTTTTCTTACTAAAATGTTAAGTATGAATATTCTGGAGTTTAACTAGTTATGTTGCTGTTATAATTATGCTCTAACTTGAATGTCAATGAGCGCACATTTTATGCTTTTTGCTTTTTCATTGAAATGAAAATTATGGCCAACTGGTGACTACCCTTAAGGCACAAATATTGATTGTGCCTTGGTTGTGCCTGCTAAATTAAATAGCACAGGTTGACCAAAACTTACTAGTATTGTGTGAGCTAATGAACTGAAAGACTCATAGGATAGGAAGCAAACAAATTTCAACCAGGTTCCCGAATGATGAGAGAAGAGACCTTGAACTTAAAGCGAGCGCATAAAGCAACTGAAAATGAGACACCATGGGAGGGTAATTGATTGAAGCCCTGCGGACTGCAGCTTCTTTTGCAACCCGCAACCATTCAGGAGTTGCAATATTTGCTGCCTCACCACAATTAAATCCTACAAGGCAAAGGCAAAAGAGACAAAATAAGATTCTAACAGGAATAAAAAGCCTACCATGGCAAGCTTAAGGCAAATACTGAGGAAGAAACAACAAAGCCAACCTTTTATTACAACAATACGTGAAAAGCATGAAAGACTATAGGAAGTTGAAATGATAATTATAAATGACAAGCATCACAAAGCAGTTGTTATTTTTCTCATGTGTACACGTCCTCATTTCACCAACCAAAACTTGGGTATACATGCACAGGAATTAGTTTCCAAGTCCTCAAGAGATAACTTGGAAAGGATGGATCATTTTTGTGATGATTAACATGAAGATAAATCCATTCACAATTGAAAGAAAAGAGACATATTGATGTCCCAAACAAAGGAAGCAACACAGGAAATCCATATGCAACAGCACCAAACACCATCTATGAAACAGGAAAAAAACCCAAAACCCACTACCATCTACAACAAACCTCTTACCACACCACATTCAGCCTCCAATTCCCAAAAGGGAAATTAAGTCCCCCCCCCCCCCCCCCCACCCCCAAAAGACTAAAGGTCCCTTCTGCTCAAGAAAAACACATCAATTCTACTCACTGACAGAGCTCTCCAGTGACAGTCATACCATCACTCAATTCAGTTTAGACAATAAAAAGGAAACCTCTCCCCTCTACCCAAAAAGAAAACCCATCAATTTTTAGTAACAACCTTACTGTAAGGACCAGTTTTGGTAACATTTCTGTTCCCTGTTTCTAGTGTTTTCTGTGCTGGGTGGAACAAAAGAAGGAATCTTATGTATGGGTATACCGATCTGTTTTTATGTGGCAATGAACAGACCACCCTCTTTTTTGTGCCAGAAATAAGATTTATGAAACACCAAAAACAATGTTTCACATATTTCGAAGCATTTTTTAAATATTAAAAATTAAAAAAAATTAAAAATAAAACTGACTACAACTAAAATATTTTTTCCCAAAAAATCCTATCAGAGGCTCAAACAAAGAAGAGAGAAGACAAAACACCTGCAACTCTCCATCTTCTACTTTTTTCCTTTGCCTTTGAAAAGAGCTTCGCAACAGATCACCAAACACCGTTTTATGGTTCAAAAATATCTTTTAGAACAGAAAAAAGAAAATAAAACTTTTTAGGTGAGAAATGTGTGCTTCAGAACAGAACCGTTACTAAATGGGCCTTAAAAGATGCATTTACTCAAATGCATTCATTCATGTTAAGCTCTTTCACTTCCTAGAAAGAAACCCAGCTGGAAAGGATCAAAAGTACCTTCAAGTACAACAGCTAATTGCATGTCCATCAACTGCATTTTTTTGCTCTCGTTTGTTTTCTTTGAGAAAGAGAACCACAAAACAGCTGCTCACAGACATCACAACTACTAAGGGTCCAGGATTTAAAGGAAGCTAAAATTTATGGAAAATCTTTGTGAAAGATCATTGACGAAGTCCAGTTGGTGTGCAGAAAGTAGTCAACAGTAATCTGGTATCCATCCTCAAGCTCATTCATAGGAGAGATTTAATAATCCAGAGTTATAATATCATTCAACTCTGGGGAAATGGGACTTTCCAAATTTATCGAAAGACACAAAAAGGCACTGCATCTTCAAGAGGTCCAGAACAAAGAGGAATTTTTATATGAAAATAGTGCAAGAAAGGTTGAGCCATTTTCAAGCACTGAAGTCAGAAGCTAAACTGAAAAGGTCATGGAATTAATTGCAAGAAAGATGGTGAACAGCTGCATATTTTCCAATATATGTTATAAGGATGTTGACTGGGTGTCAGAATACAACAGAGACACACTGTTGGACTTAGATCCCCAAAAAGTAGGATCTATAATTTGTGGGGATAAAACTTTTATCTTTTATATTTTTGCAAATTCATTTCATATCAAATTAGTTGCATCATTTCATTCATTTTTGTTTGTACCAAGGATAATTATTTTCTCTTTGCACATTGTGTCCAGTTCATTGTGGCAGAGAATTATTCGAAGTAACATAGAACGAGTGGATTACCTAGACTGGTAGAAAAACACGTATCCATGTTTCAGTAGCAAACCGCAACTAATAGACTATCTATTATAATTTAGTATGTTACTAGGACTGGCAAGCCCGTACTTCATGGACAGAGATTTGGAATATCACTCTGAGCAACCACTAGCTCCAGTACTTCATTGATTCTGAACAAGATAACTGAAACGAGTATAGAAAAGTCACCTACAAGGTTCTATTGGTTGAATGGGTAACATGTTTTTCTGGATTAGAAGAGAGACCACGACCAAAAAGAAACACAATATTAATTTCCATAATCAGGAAGAGCAAGGCCATAAACCTTACAATTAATGCATCAGCTGACTCCAAAACCTATAATTCAACAGTGCAAATTAGAGAATAGTTTATTATAAAAAATCAAGCCCCTTTTATCTCATGCCAGGACTCGTGTGAAGGGAAGGACAAAGCTCCTTCTCCTCTTTCTTTCAACCAAAATTCAGATTCAAGGTAAAACTCAAGGTCCTCTTTCCCAACACCCAGGCATTTAGTTACCTCTACTTCACAGTCTACTCAAGAAGTAAGATTGATAGAACCATTCAAAATTATCTTCTAGAAATTCACCTTTAACCAAAAAAATGTCTGTTAAAGCCCATTCACAGTTTGAGAAGGTTCAGGCATCCAAACCCTCTGTCTTAGAATGAAAACCACACCAATTAAAATTCATGGTCACTGCAAAAGGAAATGACTAACCAGCTTTAAGTTCACCTCACTTTAGTACAGACATTTGAATGGAAGCCTCAAACAAGCACAATTTAAGAAACAATTCACTAACAGGATGTGGCATACCCATGATGAGTACATGACAGTAATTTAGTTGCAAGTTGCAACCACATAACAAAACACTTCACTACGTAACAGGCAAGAAATGGTGATTATCATCTTCTCTGCTTAACAACTTCACCAATCAGACCCTTTCTGTAGCATCATTTTGAGTGAATATCAATGCTTTTGCATGTCAGTCCCTTTACCATCAATGAGAATGTTGTTTTCACTATATGAAAGAGACGAAATAGTGATTGTTTTCTCTTCTTAACAGGTCACGAGACCCTTTCTCTAACATCATTGTGGACTGTCACTTTCTTTAACATCATTGTAGTTTTCCCTCTTTCCTTCTTTCTTTCTTTCTTTCTTCTTTTTTTTTTTTTTGGTGGGGGCAGGGGGGTGGGTTGTAGAGAGACAGGGGATAACGGAAGTTGGAAGATCAAATAATAGAATGTAACTGTCATCAAAGAGCACTCCAGGAAATTTAAAAATTAACAAGTAGTCATGACTCAAAGATGTGGCACAGAAAAATAAATGAAACAAATACAGTAGTAAAACCAACATAATTTTTCTCAGAAAGGTGTAGCAGCAGATGATTTTATGGGGAAAATGAATTTGGGTAAATCTAGCACTTTCATCCTTTGCAGTGTATTCAAGTGCAAGCTGGGGTTTCAAAGCATTGTTTTAAATGTTTCACTGAAAGTCAGCTACAGGAAGGGGTGTCTCCTGCCATCAGTGGAGCATTAGGAATACCCACACAGTCTAGAGGATTCATGGGAACCATGTCTTCTTTCAGGAACCTCAGGGGACCATTGTGCACTTTGTCCAACTGAAAATGCAAAAATCATTGGTACAAAGACTCCTCCAAGAACTAATTCAAAAGCAGAAAACAAAATTGCAGAATGTTTACAAGAAAACTGTAAAACCCATTAACGAATGATGTTCCCCATCCAATAACATAATCCCCTCTATTGAAGTATACGCAAGTTTGGGCTATTTTACTGTTCACGTTACTGTTCACGCGAACAGCATTATGCTAGTGATGCTACTCTACTTTCTATTTCTAATGTAGGAGTCTTGTTACATAAGTTTTGGGAGTTTCTAGAAAGCAAGCATAGTTTCTATTTTCAGAACTTTCTATTTTAGGAGCTAGAAAGTTAATAAACCCGAAATATTTTTGTTTCTTTTTTTCTAGAGGACAATTATTTGTCTCTCAAGTTGTATTAGATTCATTAGAAGCTATATATAAAAGGGCTCTGTGATTCTAGACTCTAGCTAGAATCAAAGGCCTCTTCTGTTGGTTCTTCATCTCTATTCTCTTCTTCTTCTTCTTCTCTCTTTTCTCTGTTAAAGTTACTGTTGTTTTGATTATTTAAAGCTTGTTTTCTAACATGGCATCAGAGCTTTTTTTTAATCAAAACAGTGTAGTTCTCAATATTCTCTTCTGAAGTTCTCTTTTTTTTTCTTTTTTCTGTGCAGCCACCTAATGCTGTATATTATGCACCGTTATATCAGGTATTCATGTGAACTGATCTTCTCTACCTATTACCTTACTCTACAAGTTCCAGAACTTGGATTAAATACTGTTTTCTACCTACCTTTGTTACCTTTTTTTGCTGCTCTTTGCAAACCTTTTTTTTTCTTCTTCTTTTCTCCTATTCGATCCTAAGGTTGCAGATTTTTTTTTGTGATCATTCTACTTCAAGTTTTGGAAAACTGATTTGAGTAATATCTACCTTAGTTTAATGTCTTCACTTACAAGTGACTCAACCATGAGTATGGCTGAATCTAAAAGATCTCAAGGAGATCGTGTAAACATTCAAAAATTACATCTATCAAGCTCAAAGGTAGTTCTAATTACTTGTTGTGGTCACAAGCGGTTCAGGTGTACATACTTGCAAAAGGTAAGCTTAAGTTCATTGAGGATGAACCTCCTACTGAGACTGACAAATCCTATTTTAGTTGGATCCAAGATGATGCAATCATCAAAATTTGGATGTGGAATAGTATGGAACTTGATATTGCAGCAAATGTTATGTTCCATAAGACTACAAAGGGAATATGGGATGACTTGCAAGAGATCTATTCCCAAACTAAAAATATAACTCAGATTTTTAGTATTTATGAAAAGCTATTTCAATTTCAGCAAGCTGACAAGTCTCTGCGGGATTATTACAACTCCTTTAACGTCATGATGGAGGAGTTGAATGTCTTTCAACCTCTAACCACAGATATAGAGAGAAGCTTAAGGCCCAACAGAATGAATTTTTTGTATCCCAGTTTTTAGCAGGATTGAACCCTGAACTGAAATCTGTCGAAGGACATTTTCTAGCTGGTGAGCATGTCCCTATCCTTAGTGAAGCATATTATAGACTTCAACGTATTGCCTAGCCTGAAGGGAGAAAATTCAGCCTTCACTACCTCTCGTGGAAGGGGACGTGGTTGTGGTTCAAGGGGAGTCAGCAGGTCTTCTGAAGGTCGTGGTGTTCAACTATCTGATAAGACATCTCAACTTTGTACTCATTGCAGTAAAACAAGGCACTTAGTGGAAGCTTGTTGGGCCAAACATGGAAAGCCGGAGTGGGCCAAGCACCTTGCCAATCATGTCGTTTCTAATGGTGGTACTGATACTGTAGCAAACAACGATAGTGGTTCTGAATCTTCTTCAGGGGACTTATCTAAGACTCTAAGAGATTAGGTAAGCCAAATCCTTTGCCGATTACAAAATATTAAGATCGGCGCTTCCACATTCATTGGTACTACTGTTGCCACACTTTCTCATGCACGTAACACAACACTTCTCACTTCTACTCCCACCCCTTGGATCATCGATTCAGGGGCCTCTTCCCACATGACTGGTAAGTCACCACTTTTTAGCTCTTTTTTTAAATCTACCACTAAAAATTCTGTTGTCATAGCTAATGGGACTTCCACACCTATTCTAGGCTTTGGAAGTGTTTCTCCTACACCTTCTTTTACTTTGTCATTTGTACTTCATGTTGCTAACTTTCCTTTTAACTTATTATCTGTTAGTCAATTAACTAAAGCACTAAACTACTCTGTGACTTTTACTCCCACTTATTGTGTTTTCCAAGACCTTCACAAGAGGAAGACGATTGGTGGTGTGAAAGGAACAGACTCTACTATCTAGACTATGCTACCCCTATTGCGGCTCACTCTGATGATGTGTAGATGCTCTCCAGTGGCACTGTCGTTTAGGCCTTTTGTCTTTACCTAGAATAAAAAAATTATTTCCTTCTTTTCAATCAATGTCTAGATTAAATTGTTAAGTTCTTTTAAATCAATGTCTAGATTAAATTGTGAAGCGTGTGAGTTAGGAAAACATCATCGTGCCACCTATCCTCCATGCTCTATCCTCGTAGTGAGTCCTTGTTTTCTCTTGTTCATTCCAATATTTGGGGTCCTTGTAGAATTAGTAATAGGCATGGTTTTCAATATTGTCACTTTTGTGGACGATTTCTCCCGTCTTACATGGTTATATCTTTTAAAGGATCGGACAGAGTTCTTAACTACATTTAAAAGTTTTATTTATGAAATTCGGACTCAATTTTCTCTTCCTAGTAAAATATTTCAGCCTAACAATGCTTTAGAACAACATGATATATCTAACCTTTTGTGATTCTTTTGGAATGATTCATCAAACCAATTGTTCATTCACTCCACCACAAAATGGAGTGGCTGAATGCAAAAATTGTCACCTCTTGGAGGTTGCACGCACTATTTTGATTTAGATGAATGTTCCCAAGAGGTATTGGTGTGCTGCGATTTTGACTGCTAGTCATTTAACTAACTGAATGCCTATGACTTTGCTTTCTGAGAAATCTCCTTTTCAATTGTTTTTCCCAATAAAGAACCGTTTTTAGTTCCACTCAAAAATTTTGGTTGTGTGTTTTGTTCACATACCACATCCTTTGGATAAATTTTCCCCCCATTCTATTAAGTGTATTTTTCTTGGGTACTCACGTACTCAAAAAGGCTTTCACTGTTATGATCCGGTTCTTCGCAAACAATTTATAAGTGCGGATGTGACATTTTTTGAAGACACTCCTTATTATCCTAGTCAATCTGTGTCTGTTGAAAACGGTGTTTTGGATGATACTCCTCCTATTCCCTCTTTAGTTCCTTCCACTAGCATGTTCCTCTAAAGGTTTATCAGCGGAGACATAAGTTGGCAAAACATATTGTGGATAGTAGAGTTCCTCCTAACAATATTAGCAGCTCTCCTTCAATGGAGCCTGAACCTGGCCCTACGGATGTTCCTTCTTCATCCTCTCCACCGGCGGATTCATCTAGTGGAGATCCCACTCCGCCTTCAAATGACTTACCAATTGCTTTCACGAAAGGTACTCGTACTTGTACTTTACACTCTAACATTAATTATCCTGTTTCCAATTGTCTCTCTCTCATCTCCTAACTAGCTTTCGTTGCTTTGCTATGTCTATATCTGCCATTCATATTCGAACCCATCATACCGAGGCTCTTAAAATTCCTGGCTAGAAAGTCGTCATGGATGCTTTATAGTCTCGTAATACATGGTCTTTAGTAGACTTACCTCCTAGGAAAGATGTGGTCCGTTGTCGGTGTGTGTATACTGTTAAGTACCATTCTGATGGTACAGTTGAAAGGCTCAAGGTGCTTGGTGGCTAATCGATATACACAAACATATGGTGTGGATTATTTTGAGACTTTTTCTCCTATGGCAAAACTTAATTCTGTCCGTGTTTTGATATCTTTGCCTGTGAATGATTGGCCTCTTTTTCAGCTTGACATAAAAAATGCATTCTTATATGGTGATCTTCATGAAGAAGTTTACATGGGGCAACCTCCAGGGTATGTTGCTCAAAGGGAGGACAATGTTCGTGTTTGCAGGCTTCATAAAGTGATTTATGGACTCAAACAGTCTCCACGAGCTTGGTTTGAGAAATTTAGCAAGACTGTGGAGTCTTTTGGATTTGTACAGTGTTATTCTGATCACTCCATGTTTGTTAGACGGCAGGGTGATAATGTTGTCATTATGATAGTTTATGTTGATGATATTGTTGTTTCAAGCAGTGATGTTGATGCAATCCATATAGTCAAGGCACACTTACAAAAATCTTTCCAAACCAAAGACTTAGATGATCTACAATATTTCTTGGGGATTGAAGTGATCCTAGTAAACAGGGAGTAAGTTTGTCACAAAGGAAGTATGTGTTAGATCGTTTGACTGAGACTAGCATGCTTGCTTCTAAACGTAGCGACATTCCCATGGATCCTCAGTTGAAGTTAGCACGTGATGATGGTGACTTCTTGGATGGTGTCCATCGTTACAGGAGTCTTTTTGGGAAACTTATTTATCTTACTGTTACTCGTCTTGATATTTCTTATTCTGTTGGTGTGTTGAGTCAGTTTATGCAGCCTCCTAGGAAGGCCCATTGGGACGCAGCAACGAAAGTGCTTTGGTACCTCAAGAGTGTGCCTGAAAAAGGGCTCATCTATCGACCAAATCGGAGTATGGAATTGGTTGCCTTTTCTGATGCAGATTGGACTGGATCCGTCATTGATCGCCGGTCAACTACAAGTTAATGTACTTTTCTTCGTGAAAATCTTGTGACTTGGAAGAGTAAGAAACAATCCACCATTGCCCAATCTAGTGCTGAAGCTGAGTATAGGGCTATGGCCCACACCGTTGTTGAATTGATGTGGCTTTTGTTCGTTGTTAGAGGAAATGGAATTTCCAGTTTTTGCCCCTATGAAAATGTTTTGTGATTATCAGGCAGCCACTTACATTGCTAGTAATCCAGTGTTCTATGAGAGGACAAAGCATATAGATGTAGATTGTCACTTTGTGCTTGATGCAGTCCAAAAGAAGCTTATAATGACTCCTTTTGTGAACTCTATTGATCAGCTAGCTGATTTGTTCACCAAAGCTCTGTTCAAACCAAGTTTTCAGTCTATCTGTTGCAAGCTGAGCATGGGAGATTTGTATACTCCAGCTTGAGGGGGAGTGTTGAAGTATACGCAAGTTTGGGTTATTTTATTGTTCCCGTTACTATTCACGTGAACAGTATTATGCTAGTGATGGTACTCTATTTTCTATTTCTAATGTAGGAGTATTGCTACATAAGTTTTGGGAGTTTCTAGAAAGCATAGTTTCTATTTTGGTGGTAGTTTCTATTTTCAGAACTTTCTATTTTAGGAGCTAGAAAATTACTAAAGCTGTAATTTTTTTGTTTGTTCTTTTCTAGAGGACAATTACTTGTCTCTCAAGTTGTATTAGATTCATTAGAAGCTATAAATAAAAGGGCTCTGTGACTCTAGACTTTAGCTGAATCACAGGCCTCTTCTGCTGGTTCTTCATCTCTCTTTTCTTTGTTCAAGTTCAACTGTTGTTTTGATTATTTAAAGCTTGTTTTCTAACACCCTCCAACTCCCCCCCCCCCCAAAACAAAAAAAGAATAAATGAATTATACATATATAAAATACAAGCAACAACAATCTCAGCAACTTCTGTTTCATCCTAGTGAGATCATAGATCAATAGCTTTCTAGCCCAAATAACTCAGGTCCTTCTCTCTTGCAAAATCTTAAAGGAAAATCCACAAGGATACCTTACCATGACTGAACCCTGAATGATAGGCTCTAGGGAATGTGACAACAAAATCCCCTGCATTTTGCACCAATCTGGTACAAAGGAAAAGAAACAAGATGATAATAAATACATATGCATTCAAGCCACAAAAAAATATTTAATACCCATGCAAATTGCTAGAATTTGAAGCTGAGTGACAATAAAAAAGAAGTGAACTCACCTGCAGCATGGGATTCCTGCATTGATAAGTACTTCAGGTGACATCACCGTGGTTTTCTCACCAAGAATTGCAAAAGTCACTGCACAAATGTCAACAATAAAAATAGTTCATTTCGTCATAACATCAATGCAAGGCCGCTTTTCTAATCGTTCTTCATGATGAATTAAGTGAGTTTTAACTTATATTGTAACAGAATGTGAAAAGTTGCTCACCAAGTTTCTTTTAACCATCAACAAAATGTAATGATCCCAATCCAAAGCCACATGTAACAAAATAGCAAAGATAAAAATTTGGTCAAGGGAAAAAGATATTGACAGAAAGATAATGAAATGGAAAGGATATTGATGTAGGCCTCAGTTAGGCAGGAACAGCCAAGGGCCAGTTTTTCCAAGATCACAAAACTGAAAAAGTGGGGTAGGGTTTCAATTGTCTAACAGATAAAGAGGGGGGGGGGTCTCGAGTCCATAATGGTCAGAAGAAAGTCAGGTTTGAGGGGATGGATGTACAGGTTACAGGTATGGTTCAATCCAAATTTGCGAGAATTTGATTGGAGGATTCAAAATCCTAAAATCTAGGACTGTTGAGACGGTCAATGGGGTGTGAGGGGGGATTTTTGCTAGGGTTTTGCATCAAGAGAAGTGGGCGAGGTGATGTAGCTGTCGCCCATAAAAGGTTAGACTCTAGTGGACAGAGTAAAAGAAAAAGAAAGTTGCAGTTTTAGAGTTCAAGAGTATTTTCTGAGGGTTCATGAGATTCCAAGGTTTGGATGAGTAAATAAGGGTGTGAAGGGGTATCAAAGGTGGCACATTATATGTCCTAGGTCTGGATTTGTGGTTGAAACTGACGGTTAGGTCTAAGGAAATTCAGATTTGCAGATACATTGTAATTAGAAAACTCAAACTGGAGAATTGGGGGTTTTTAGAAGTTGATGGGGTGGGGATTATAGGCATGGTAGAAGATCTCGCTCTCGAGAGAGATCTCGCCACCTTGAAAAAGAGAGATCTCGACCATCTCGGTGAGATCTCGATCGAGATATACAACTTTTTTGCGTCAACTCAGTGGCCCATCTTGGTGGGTTTTAAGGTCCCAATTGGGTTGAAACTGGTATTTAGCTTATTTAAGGCCTTTTGAACACGTTGGTGGCCTTGGATTTGTTAGAAACAACCCTATGTATGATTTCTAAGTCTACCCATAGTGTGAAACCAAAATGTACTAGGATTAGGGAATGCAATGTTATACAACATGTAATATAGAACCTTTAAGGCATATAAATGAAAAACAAGTATATCAAATGCATCAACTAACTTAAATGTTATAAAATTCTATCCATATGAGTATCACAATCTCAATTTTCAAGAATAAAATAATTATACAACCATTAGAAGTTCTATATAAGTCATTAAATCATAAATTCATAAGACAAGTAGAGAATGATTGATCTTCCTTGTTGTAGATGTGCTAAGAGTAGTTGCAAGTGAAAATTCAGCCAAAATCCACAAAAAAAGGTAAAAATTGAGAATTCCAACGAGATCCATGGCGAGATATGGCGAGATATAGCAAGATATGGCGAAATATGGCGAGATATCCCAACTCGCTGCTCTCGCCCTCCATCTCGTCTCGCCAAGCTAAAAAAACGAGATATCTCGCAAGATCTCCCACCATGATTATAGGGATTTCTGGTATAGTAGATAGCAGAACTATAACCTAGAGGGGTTGAATAGGTTGGACCAGAAGATAGTAACTTCTTTTTCAGTCTTATAAAAATTCAAGTGTAGAAATAGAAGCAATCAACCACAAGCAACATAAAATTTTATAGTGGTTCGATACAACTGACTCCACTTCTATTCCTCTCTAACTTTAGAAAGAATTCCACTACTGATTCCCTTTCATACAGTAGGTGGAAAACAACACTTTCACAAATTTCTTCTTAAAAATAGGAGGAACCTCTACAAATCATTGCTTCTGCACAAGAGCATGGTTCAAGATCTCAATCTCGAGGCCCATCTCGCCTACTCAAAAAAGAGAGCTGGCTCAAGATCTTGCTGACTTGGTGGAACTTTTGCCCAACTTGAGGCTCCAACACAAGTAGGGATTTTTTGACGTTCAAACTTGCTGGCTAGCCTATTTCAGCCCTTCTGAACACACTGATGACCTTAAGTTTATGGGGAAAAAAGAGTGTAAATGTGAGTTTAACTTTGGATCCAAGTGGGAAGCATCTAGGCTGAACTGAAACCTTAAGATGGTCTATTGTACACATCATATGCTTAAATGTTAATGCTCAAAGTTCAATACTCAAACAAGTCTAGTACATTCCACATGTTCATAGCTCAAATTACAAAGTTCAAATAATGAACTAATCATCAACTCGATAGTCGAGACTTAAGCACATTGGTGATGGGCAAAAGAACCAACCCAATTTCTTAAAAAAGAGAACCTTCATACTTAATTTAAGTTAATTCTAGAAGCTAGGTACACAATCAATGAACTGGAAAGTAAAAATGAGATAGAAAAGCACCTACCAAAGGGTGTGGCACATTACCCTTTGAGTGATAGATTATGCTAGTGATATGAGTGCAAGTTTAGCGCATTAGCAGTCTCCTTCCATGGTTCTTTCCTCTAGTTAGAATTTTAGCACCTGTAATCAGCCTAGGTACTAAAAGCAAATTCAAAAAGGAAAAGAAGAATAGAAGAAGATTGAAGACGAAGAGAGAAAACTTGGATGTGTATTTTGGCTCTCCCCTAGTACTTTATTTATAATGTAAAATCAAGTCTTAGTTTAGGAAATAACTAAGTTACAGCAAAAATAAAATTACATATTGCATAGAATCTCTCAAATCTACTAAAAATTAAACTATCCTAGGGAGATTACTTATCAACCAAGCAATCAGAAAATTAAAAGTAACCAAAATAGAAAGCAGCTAAAATAAAAAGTAACTAAAATAGAAACAAAAGAAAAATAGAAAATATTCAAAAAGGAAACTCCAGGCTGCAGCTCCAAACTTGTGCACTAAGGTGGCATCTCCATGACATGCGCAAATCTCAACACTCCCCTCAAGCTGGAGTATATACAAAAAATCTCCAGCTTGGACAAATAAGAATAAACTTAAAAAGTTACACTAGTCTTGAAACAACAAGAACATATATTAAAGCTCCATCATCTTGAACACAAGTAGACGCAGATAGACACTAAGAGAACTTCACCCAAAAGATAATCAACATCCTCATAAAAAAAAAAACTTTAATTCTTCATGTCGAACAAGCCCTCCAATAATGAAAACAATCGGAGATATTTAAGACAAACAAATAAATATGGCTATATCAAAAGCACTATCCAAATAATGCCAATAGAGGATGAATCTCTACACTAACAAATAAAGATTGTATCTCCAATGTCCACACCATGGAATAAATTTCGAGCGAAATTTGTGCATTTTTCAAATCAAAACGAAATAACAAAATATTTGTCGGAATTAAATGTTTCGACCGAAACGATACGAAATTCGGTTGAAACTCGGTCGAAACGACACAAAATTTCATATCAAGTTGAAACGATACATTGCAAGTTATAAAACCTCTTTGTTTCAAGTGGAACCTGCATTATTTCACAGGTTCTGCAAGTTTTGACCTGTTCCGCCGCTCAAAACTTTGACCCTTTTTCAAGTATTCTCTAATTTCTCTTGCATTCTACCCCCATCTCACCTCACTTTAGCAACTCCTTTGCATTCCTTCCCAACTCTTGCTCCTCCATTGTTGGGTTTTTGAGAATCAAACAAAGTGTGTTAACAAAGTTCTCCATTTTTTTTTTTGTTTTGTTTATAGCTCAAATCAACTTAGATTGCTTTCAAATTAAACTATTTTTAGTCTAGAGTGTTGATCTATGACTATGTGAAGTTAAAATTAATTTTTGCATATTGGCATATTGCTACTATTTTTTTATTTTTCTATATTTAAAAATTACTTTCTAAAATATGTATATTCCTAAAATACACATCTTGAAATTAATGAATGTGAGACACCATCACTTCATCTACGTTGTGATGGTGTTGAATAAGATTTTTTGTTGCTAATTATTAGTTTTAATTGTATGAAAAATATTAATATATTTTAAAAAGTTATTTAAATATTAAAAAATACTAATTAATTTTTGTTATATATTTAAAAATAGGAGATTATTTATAGTAGCATGTATCTAATTTTTTGAGTTTATTGTGATATTTTTTAAGATATTTAATGTGTATTTTTTGCATCAGGGACTCTCTTTGAAACATGTCAGACATAGCCTAACAACACGGGAGGCCACTGACAGCCAACAGGAAGAAGAGTGAGTGCAATTATTGTAAAAAACAAATAGGAGGAGGTGGCGCCACTAGATTGAAGGTGCATCCAGCTAGGGGCAGTAGTGATGTAGTAGGATGCCAAAGGGTGCCCGTAGAGGTCAAAAAGGCAATGGCCTCTTACTTGGTTGGGGGAAAGCAAAAGAAGAAAGAGAAGAGAACACAAAGGGAGGAGTTCAGGGATGCATGCCTTGATGACCTTCCAGAGCCAAGAGAGCAAGATTTTGATCCAGAGGAGCCAGGAGAGTATGGATGTGACCCTGACCCAAAGTCCACACAGATGAGAAGGGCAATGATGATGAGTAAGGTGCAGGCTAGGATTAATGACATGAGGAGGCAGCAGAGGGCTACGGGTTATGGGTCCTCTAGAAAGCCAGCACGTATGGGAGGCACACGCAGCTGCCAAGTCCCTATGAGGAGGAGTCAGAGTGTGAGAGAGGAGATTCCTATCCCACAGGCCCCAACAATGGGTTAAGCTTCATCAGCACATTCAATAGATCCAGATCTTGAGATTCTTCATAATGATCCGACCCTATTTAGGAGACTTGAGCAAAAGCAAAGAAAGTTGAAGCACTTGTGGGGGAGTGTAAAGTTGAAAGTGGGGATGGCTTTCTCCAAATAGGCTATGTACCATAGTATTCTACCACATACAGCCCAAGGGCCCTACTATAGGGATATGATTGAGGAGATAGGCAGGACAGGGAATGGCGTATAGGGGCCCACCCCACATGAGATATATAATGTCCTAAGCATAAAGAGGACTTGAATGAATACGTCAATGGATTACAACTCATGTGAGCTTATTATGGAGTGACTGTGAAGGTTGATGGTTCGATTGGTCTCACTAGACAGTCCATCATCAATTTTATATTGAATTGTGATAAGATGACAGTGTTTCTCAACTTAGTAGATGCATCTAGTGAGAAAAAGATGCAAAATACATTTACATATTATTAAAGCAAGTGGTGAAGGAGGTTGGAGTGGAGCATGTGATCCAAATCGTGACTGATAATGGTCCAACTACAAGAAAGCTGAGTTGAAGATGAAGCAGAACTCCAAGCATCAAAACATGCTTCTACTTCTAGTACTAATTTTAATTCTAAAATACATATTACATTACACACACTTTATGACTGTATATGACTTTATATTGATGCCTTGATGGACAGATATAGGATCTTTTGGACTCCATGTATTGCTCACTGCATTGACTTAATGTTAAAGGACATAGGAAAGGCCAAGCTAGTGAAAAAGATCATGGAACAAGCCCAACAAGTTATCACCTTCATCTATAACCACACCTATGCATTAAAGATGATAAGGGACAAGTGTCAAGGTGACTTAGTGAGGCCAGGCATAACTAGATTAGCTACCAATTGGATAACACTGCAAAGCTTTGAGAGTAGGAAAACTGGCCTTAAGAGCATGTTTACATCAAAGCAGTGGTTTAACTGGGAGGGTTCTTCATCCATAGGGGGAAGGAGAGCACAATTAACCATATTCAATGACAATATCTAGCATAATGTGAGGACAGTGGTGAAGATGCTTGAGTCAGTGGTGCATGTGTTAAGGATAGTAGATCAGCAGAGAAGTCCTACTCTACCACACATATGAGCTGCAATAAATAGGATAAAGCAACAAGTTGCTCAGATTTACCCACAGGGCAACAAGAAAATCCTCAACATCATCCAAGTTAGATGGGAGTCAATGTTGCAACATCCACTATATAAGGCTACTAGGCTAGTGAATAGTTAAGTCTACAAATCAATTTAATTTTCATTATATTATCACATTATTAAGTATTGACTATTCTCTCTTATTTTTGCTTTTTCTTACACATCATACTATCTAAATCCCAAGTACCATTACAAAGACATTGGGATAAAGCAAGATTTGATAGATGCCATCCAAACTGTAGCGGAGAGGTTAAAACCTGATTCATCTAAACAGGCAAACATCCTTATGGAGGTGAGATTGTGATTTGATGATATTCACAATTCATAGTTTTATACTAAGTTATTAAGTATTAACCTAGTAAAAAAAATTTCTTCATATATTGGATGAAGACATTTAGGGATGCCATTGGGAGCTTCGGTCGTTCCGTGGCCATATTGGGACTAGAATTCACCCCTGGGGGTAAGTTAATTCATTATATATTTGATTAGTTATATTCTATCTTTAAGTTAGCTACTTAAGTATTGAAATGACTTGGAGTCTATGTTTGTTGCAGCCGAATGGTAGTTGCAATTTGGACATGACTCACCTCACTTGAGTATGATTGCATGCAAAGTGCTCTCCCAGACATGTTCTAACATTGGTTGTGAGCGAAATTGGAGCACCTTCAACCTTATTCACTCAAAGAGGCACAACTGATTGGGTGTGAAGCGTTTAGAGGACCTTGTCTATCTACACTATAATATGAGACTGAGGGAGGATCATATTAAATAGGGGTTGGATAAGAGAATAACAATATCAAGTTGGCCGACATATTTGAGATAAATGATAATGATAACCCAATAGTTGAGAGCCCTTGCTGGATGAGGAGGGAGGTCATCCCAGTAGACAAATTGCAAAGGAGATGGAGGCTAATGTGGCTGACTTCATGGCCCAGGAGGGGAGTGCACAAGCAGTGCCTACCCATCCCTTCGTGCCACACCCTAGTGCATCCACCCAAAGTGAGGATTTGATTGTCTGGTCCGACAACGAGGATGATGCAACTCAGGCATCCCTTAACGACGACGATGATGATGATGGAAGGGATGAGGGTGTTGGACCTCATGATCAGGATTCAACAGATTCTAGGGACGGAACACCATAATCACCACCAATACGTGAAAGGAAGGGGAAGGATGACCACCAAGATTCACAGGCGAGAGTCAATTCACCCATGTGACACAGGATTCAAACCATAGTAGAGCTACATCTCGAGGCAAAAATATTGCGTTCACATATTCGAGGAAGGGGAATAGGAGACATCACGGATATGGCACGGAGGACACGCCATCATATGGGTCTTACCATCCCGATGATGCGGAGAGCTTGGTGGGCTCTATGAGATCGATAAGCATAGATGATTCCAGAGACTCCACCTCTAGAGAATCTGAATGGCATAGGCCCACAGAGTACTAGTATGATACTATTATGGAAAGTGGTTGACTTATGGAGCATATGGTTATGGACCTTATGGTGTCCCTCCTAACTATCAGACTCAAAGTCAGCCACCAGTGGAGCCTTATGGTTATAAAGCTTATAGAGCTTATGGTATCCCTCCCACTGTCACCTATCAGAGTCAGCCACTGAACCTTACTATCATTATGGAGCTTATCGTGTCCCTGCCCTCGCCGAAAACCAAGGTGTTTCTTCATTTGTTCAGCAGACTTCCACTCTATACCACAGCCACCACTAGCCCTTCCGTCTATAGTTGAGCCAATTCCTTATTTGGAGATTCCCAACTTCCCACTATCAGGACATTTTAGCATGTGGATGAGGCCATATACAGAGCTGCAATTGTCAACTATGTCAACAAGAGCAAACATCATGGGATGTGTATCGTCATTTGTATGGAGTGCAAGGGGGAAGAGGGAGACATGGAATAGAGCAAACTTGTACTTGATAATGTTCTCGGTTCTTCTCATAGATACTATATACTTGAATGTTACCTTTTCAATGGTTTTTTTGGTAAACTAGTAGTTCAATTGTGTTTATTATGCTTAAAATAGGTAGTATGCAAGAATCCATATCATTTTGAGTCCATATGAGGCTCGAAACTGAAGTTCAAACTTTAGGAAAAAAATCAAATGTTTCGACCAAAATTTCGGTCGAAACCTGGAAATCTCACACTTTCCCTAGGTCGAAATCCAAGTTTTGATTGAAATTTCTTCCTTGCTTGCAAGAAGGAAAAGTAATAGGCAAAGGTATAGGCAAGTAAAGAAACAATATTGGTTACTATTAAGGGTGTCAATACGGTATCGAAACCATTTAACCATACCGAACCGCGTTGCTTAAAACCGCACCGTTTCAAACTCGGTACAGTATGTACCCGAAACCGTTTTCTGGAATTCGATAAGGTACGGTTTCGGTTTCAGATTGTGTACCTTCGGTATATATCGTATACCGTACCAAATTACCGAATACCCCTTTTGTACTGTATTGAAGTTTAGTTTTGTAATTTTATTTTAAAGTTTAAACCCTAAGTCCCCAAAATACCCATACATGGGGAAGAAAATTATTATTCTTGTTTGACAAATGACGATTGTGACTTTGTTTCTCATGAAACGTGTTACGTATTCAAAACCTTAATTTGCTGATGTAAAAGACAAAACATGCTACAGTTCTAATTTTTGTTATTGTGTAGGAATTGTATAATTCTTTACACATTAACACTTCCCATATAAATCTATGTCTCTTTTTTTCTTTTTTGGCATGGTATTGTTTTGTTTGCTGCCAACAGATTATCCAAACATACTTGTTAAGGAACTGAATTCTGCAGGGTTCAGTGATCTGTTTGTTTCATAAATTTCCATCCATTTTTTTATTTGGCTAAATGTTAACTGGTTAAACATCACAAAATGAAAAACAGGAAGCTTTCTGTTTGAATGACAAAACAAAAAATTGTTTCATTTTCAGTTGATTCAGTGTTATGTTTTCATCTTGCCTGGGTAATTTGATTTCCATTCGTCTGCTAATCAGCTTCATCAATTTTGTCTTGAGTCCATCAAATCCCCAATCAAGCCCATCATTTTCCTCTTCTTTTTTTCGTCCAAAACAAGCCCATCATTTTCTGAAATAATTATGGGTAGTTCAGATTCTTGTAATCAACTCTTAACCTTATGATAACTATGTCCTTAATTGGTAATAAAACCACTGAGCATAGAATAAAAATGCAAAATAGGAAAAGCTCTCTTCATTTTTGAAAATTTACATTAAGCAGATGGAGACAGCTGAACAGCTGGGTGTTGAGAGTGAACACAACTGAACCAAAGGTTTGCAAGCAGGATAATGGTTTATGATGGGTACACATAGGTTTTGCTTCCTTAGAGTGGTGAAATTTCCAATAAGTGATCCAGGCTATGTGACATTAGCAAGTGTTGCTTGCTTTGGTTACCTGTGAGTATGATGAACAACAATTCTCTCCAGTGGTAAACTAAGTTGGGGATTGCTTGCAGTAACTAGACTTGAGGATAGGACTTCCTAGAACCTCAATCACTCTTAATAGGAACGAAAGGTGAAGGGGAAAACCATCTATTAAACAAGCATTTCTTTGTTTAAGTAAGTACGTTCATGAAATCAATATTTTGGTTTATTGTGGCAATATTACAAATTAGAAGATTAGAAGAATGGGTGTTTTATACCGAAATCCTATCGTACCATATACTAAACCGTTCTGTTTTTGTCGTACCGATTTCATACCGAAAATCGTACCAAACCATTTTTAAAATACCATTTTCATATTGTACCGTATAAATTTGGTATGGTATGGTTTTGGTATGACGGTTTGAAATGCAGTACGATACCGGTACCGTACCGAATTACCAATATTGTACCATATTGACACCCTTAGTTACTATAGACAAAGTACGTGGGTAAAAGACAGTATAGGTTACTGCAGACTAAGTATGTAAGGTAGTATGGGTTACTACAGACCTAGATGGTAGATAAAGGTAGCATAGGTTACTAACTTACTACAAACCAAATAGGTTGGTAAAGGTAGTATAGGTTACTACAAACCAAGTAGATAGGTAAAGGGAGTATAGGTTACTACAGACCATGTAGGTAGGTAAAGATAGTATAGGTTACTACAGACCAAGTAGATAGGTAGGTGTTACTTTAGAATACCATCGTAGGAGGACAAAGATCTTCACCAATAATATTCTTCAACAAATCCTGAGTAAATATAGAAAGAGTTTCCAATCTCCCCCTCACGTGTAGGATTACACGTGGAAATTAATTACCAAAAATCAGTCAATCCTCGGTTCCACACCCATCTTGCTAACTCATGGGCTCACAAAATCTGAGCAAATTAGCCCAACTTAAGGGAACAATGGCACTATTATAATAAACCAGAATTTTTCAAGGAGTTATTTGTAAATGTAGGAAAAGAATGGCAAATCTGTAAATAAACTGACATTAAAGTAGAGATGAAAGATCTGTAATTTTCAAAAGCATGGATGCCAAAATAAACAAAGAGATGGTAATGTATGAGTGGAAGGGGTAGTTTGGTAACATAAAATAAATTAAGGTATACAGAAAATAGAATGTACCGTGAGGGAAAATAATAAAATAGAAGATAGAAATAGTAACCTAATCACAGAATTAAGGAATCAAAAAAGAGAAGAAGAGGTCCCATCTGCAGTGTGAACCAGAGGCAAAGCAGAACCTGCGAAGAAGACAAAGCAAGAGAGAAAGGAAATCCAAGAATCAGCAACAGAGTTTTTTTTTTTTTTTTTTTTGGAAGAATAAAGAGATACTGTTATAAGAGAGAATCTGGCTGCAAAGAGAAAGAATTGCAGTTTTAAAATTTTTTTTTTTTTTAAAGAAAGGAGCAGCAAATTGATTTTGAAAGTATCAACATCAGATTCTTCAACTAAAAGAACTTAGTAAATGGGTCTAAGAAATAATACACCCCAAGAAGAAGAATCAACTCAGAAAAGTAGAGAGTATAGGATTGCTAGCACATGGTCAATGAGACATCAAAAAGCAAAGCATCTGCAAGTCTGTTTTAGAGTGGCAGCAGTCACTAATCAGGCCATCTAAATTCCCCAGAACTTCAATCAAGTGTTCCATTAATTGTGCAAGAACAATCCTCAAAAGAAACAGCAACTTAAGTTGGTGGGAAGCATGTAATCAGCAGGTACCTCAGACAGCAGAAACAGAACGCAAGCAACAGCCAGTGAATATTGCAGATTTGCAGTCCAGATAAAATTTATAATTCATCAAAGGAAAAAGGACATCCCAGAAAACACGGCAGGACAATAGCAATCACAGCAGATCTCGAACTGAAGGAGATGACTTGCGCTGAATTTGGGGCTGCACTAGATAAGGGGGGAAAAGAAGAAAAACTGAGCAGTCAAGAGAAGAAGAAAAAAACAGTCTTTAGACAGATTGAACCTGCTCTGCTATTATGTTAAAATTTCAGCACTTGTAATCAGCCTTGGGACTGAAAGAAAATTTAGAAAGAAAAAGAAGAAGGGAGAGAGATTGCATGTGTATTTTGGCTTTCCCATGGTACTTTAGTTATAATGTAAAATCATGTCTTTCCTAAACTGAATTATAGCAAAATGAAAATTATATATTACATAAAATCTCCCAAATCTAATAAAAATGAAACTATCCTAGGGAGATTACTTGTCAACCAACCTATAAGAAAAATAGAAAGTAACCAAAATAGAAAGCAACTAAAATAGAAACAAAAGGAAAATAGAAAATATCCAAAAAGGAAACTCCAAGCTGCTGCTCCAAAACGTGTGCACCAAAGCAGCAGCTCCAAGACTTGCACACCAAGGCAGAATCTCCATAATGTGCGCAAATCTCAACACCTCTTATAAAAGCTTTGAAGAATAAAAGAATAAGGCTTCGAGCTCGTCACAAAAAAAGGTAATCCAGGTATAAGGCTTCTGCACAAGCAGAGTCTAGGGGGCAATTTTCCAACACAGCCATACCCAAGCAATTTTGGCTATAAGCGGTTGTTTAGAAACCTTGACCACATGCTACAACTGGGTCCACCGAATTGCACCAAGGTTCGTTACAGGATCTTCACTATGAACAATTTTACTCAAGAAGCATACTATGGACTTTCCACGGCGACAAGGCTCAGGATAGGCAAGCTCAATCACTTGGCCAATCATTATTTTAAGAAACTTTACATGCACACCCTCGAGTTTGCATTGATACTACAGAAACACCCCCAATTATGCAAACCTTACACAGTTCCACTCCTTTAGGCACCGATTAGGTTACATTTCCAATTAATGATTGGGAATCAAAATATTTTTTTAATGCCCCTAACATGTTAAAATGACCAAACTTCCCCTAAACTGAAACCCTCTTTTCAAAGTTGAACCTTACACATAGAGATGGGTGAAGAGGGAATCCATTCACTCATCTTATTCATTGATTAAGTTGAGCTGCCGGGGGGACTGAAGGGCCTTGCCGAAAATCACCCACAACCGCCGGGAAATAAAGGCCCTCTGCCACCGCTGCCTTTTTTCATAAGAACTAATTAAGCATGTTGCATCAGGCAACATAAGTCAGCCAGCTCAGCACCAGCCCAGCTTGTTTGGTATCTTCAGGAATGAGAGGCTGGCATTGAAGTGGTTCAGTAGGTTGGTTGCATCACAACACTTGCATATGCTTGTTCTACTTCTATTCCCTGCATAGTTGCTATTGAGGACAGATGCTCTATTTAGTTTCCATTGAACACAAAAGAGCTATATATCTATCTTGGTTTTGGAACTTGTGAATGGGTAGGTTGTTAAATTTTCCACAGGTTGAAGCAATTGTCTATGGAAAGGGAGGTCATTCTTTATTCATTAAATCCCCCGTTTGAATGGTTGGTTTTTTGGGTTACAAACATGACTGATGCTTGAATTTCACAAAGCCCCTATGCCACCATTTTTAATTACTTTAGAGTTTCAGACACCCTTTCCTTTCCATCGGTTACCCACTTCACCCCCACGACTCATGATTCTAATGCTGGAGACTCAGGAACAAATCACTGGTTCTATTGACCTAAATCTTCTCCATCCCTAACCTTCTCTTCCTCTCTCTCCTCCATCCTCTTTGAGTTTATCTACTCCTTTGTTCTTTCGGAATAGGGTTCTACTGAACCTTCTGCTTCAGAGAAGAACCATTGTTAAAAATCCTCTAAAACTCACAGTAATTTGATTCTTTTCAAGGTCCCCCAGCGTAGCCCTCTAGCATCACTTTCAAAATAAGTATGCAATAAAAAACTAAAATATTAGAAAGTCAAACTCAAAGACAATTTACATGAAAGGTTACAATGAGAATAACAAGCTAACATTTCATTAAGGCAAACAATAGCACTGTTAACCAAATCTTTTCTTATTTATGGTGAAAAAAATATTGAGGGTAGAAGTCTGATGAATAAGCAAAGAATAAGTACATCATTACTGTTTCACAACCTAAAAACTTTCTAGCAAACTTCACTTACAAAGAGATAAATGAGCGTAAAGGACAATAATTTAAGATCCAACACCGATGTTTGACTTAACCACTAGTTCTAGGATAGACAACCCGTGCCCTCTAGAATGATAAGCAATGAGAGCTAGCCATGTAAGGTTGCTTTGACTAGAATATCATCCAAAACATTATTGTACATCTCCAATCTTTCTTTCTTTTTTATTTTGGGCAAATATAGAGCTAGCTATTCTTTCACCTTTCACATCTCCAATCACCTGACTTAGTTTCTCCCAAAAATTAATCAATAATCCTTTTCCATGGCACTTGTTCATTTTTAACACCTCAACACCCATCCTGATAAGGCACTACAGGGGAACACTAAAACCAATGGTGCAACTTAAAAAACAATGCAATTGAACATCAAAAACATTGGCAAATACGCATAAGCAACATGAAAATGGCATAACGTTCCAATAAGAGAACAGGGGAAGCTCTGTTCCTCTACAGGATTATAAACTCACCAAGAGGATTAACCTCTCCCCCATAGCCATGCACCCTGATGACCTCCTCAAATGCAACAGCTGCATCCCTGGGAACACCATACCACGTCTTTCCCGCCCCCATATGCAAATAGTTTAAACTATGAAAATCATGATCTTCTACATGCCAAGCAAACCAGCTAAACATCATCGCTACGTAAACCATTGGTGAAGTCACACCCGGTATTTCCTCCTTCATGAACCTCAACAATGAACCTTTTGCCCTGGAAATTCCTCTCATATTCCATGCAGAACCTCCAACAGTAGCTGCTTCCCCTGCTTCTCGCAACTTCTTCCCACTAATAGGCACAAAAGCCGACCCAGGTATGTCATTTGCGTACTCTAGTGAGAAGGGTTTATCCACACTAGCTTTCCAAAAAAGGGTTTCAAGTTCCAGCGCCGTCAGTCCTTTTTTCCCAATTTTCTTCAAGTGGGTCTTCTCAAAATGCTTAGCTTTGACTTCAAATTGCTGAAGAGTATAAGTTTCACCACTCTGCCATACAGGTTTCCTAACAGGCCTCGGCTTCCGGGGGCAAAAACCGATCTGTTGCTGCCGAGTAGTGAATGTGGGTTGAAATTTAGGGTTAGAGTTAGCGTTTCGGGCAGCGAGCGAACGGTTTAGATTAGCAATAATAATTTTCTTCGGCGAGGGTGGGAGAGGAGGAACGATCTTGCAGATGCCGTACTTGGAAGCTTCCTTTTCGATCTTGAGAATGTAAGCGATTGGGTCTTGGAATTCCTCCAGAGTTGGGTAGAACTCTGGTGCCACAGGTAGATTTTTGAGCCATTGAAAGATTTCTGGAGGTGACTCCGCCCCTGTTGCTGCAGCAGCCATTATTGAAATGAAAGACAAAAAATGGAGACTATCCTTCGAAGTCTCTCATAAATTGATGGATAAAACATGAGGAAGAACAAGAAAAACAATAAAAGCAAGTATTGTGATGGATTAAACCACTACTTCCCTCTCGTTTCTGCTTTTGACCTGTTTCTTCTGCTCTGCTCTGCTTCACTCCTGAGCAGAGGATAAACGGTCAGAAGAGAAGAGGGGCCAATGTGAGAGACGAAATGTGACTAGCAGTCTTTATTCTGGTTTTGGCCTTTTCAACAAAAATGACGTCTTTTTATATGATTTTTGCCAACCCAATTAATTACATTTAAACAGAAAACAATTATTATTAATGAAAAATGAAAAATGAAAAAAAATTGTGAAGGGTCTAATATCCTGATTGGCTGGTTTCCAAACTCTCTTTTTTAATGTTTTGGCCCTTTTGGGTTCATTGCTGCTTCAGTTGTGAAAGATTTTAATACCCAATTATTACCATATCGCCAAAGTACATGTCAGCAGAATCTTTTTAGGTTCTTCACACGAATCAAAAAATGATATTACAAATTATTAATTAAGGAGAGAATTCCCATAGTTGACTTTGTAGGGATGCATTTTTACACTCTCAGGATCCGACGACGGTGATCTTGCAATTGTGATCTCTCACCGTTAATTAACCAATCTTTACGCATTTCTATCCATGTGAGGATCACTTTGTTAGGATATTCCCTCTTTCCATATGATTTATTTTATGAATTAATTTTCTCAATTTACAAAAAGAAAATAATAGAAAATTATTGAAAGGTTGCTCAATCAATAATGACGAGCACCTTCTACCTTCTATCAAAGAGGTCATGTGTTAGACTTAATTTCCTATGTTATATGTAATGCGCCTCCTAGCAAAGAGGTACAATATTGATCATGTGGATCCACGTGGCTTTGACCCGTAACCTCTAAACAACTTTTCGAGGGTAAGATGGTACATTTCATACATGATATTAAGATGAATCGGGATCTAAGATATGTGGAGAAACATAGCCAAACAATCTTATATATTGGGGATGAGGGTGTTACATCTTAGGTCAAGTTACGCCTTTGGCTTCAATGGATTTGAACTTTGATCTCTTACTTAGTTGTTGGTCTTTTATCAACTGAATCATCCATTGAAGTCAACGTGTTGTATACACTTTACTAAACTTTGTGGCGCTGAAACCTGTTTGTTAATT
Source organism: Hakea prostrata (assembly GCF_041222555.1). Taxonomy (NCBI): domain Eukaryota; kingdom Viridiplantae; phylum Streptophyta; class Magnoliopsida; order Proteales; family Proteaceae; genus Hakea; species Hakea prostrata. The sequence continues at coordinate 15,440,855 of NC_142607.1, read as the reverse complement.
TTTATCAAAAATCTTATCAAAATTATAACAAACAGCCTGTCGTGCATGTTTGTACCAAGTATGACATGTACGTCTCAGGCAGTGGTCAACCTAAAGAGTATTGAACGGGGGACTAGACCAATGACAAATTATCAACACATGCTACCATATAATTTGAGCTCTTTGTGATTGACCAAGGGTTGCTGGAAGAGGAGAGCATTCATCCTAACAAGTAGTGTTTGAGTACTAACCTCGATTACTAGTTTAGCTAGCTTCCACTTGAGACGATACTTCATGCCTAAGAAGGCCTTCTTGGCCATCCCTAACAAAGGATATCCTGCTACAACTGCTCCCTCAACATCTCTCGATGCGCAACACTAGACGTATGGTTTAGGATACTTTAAACCTTGAGCACAGCTACTAAATTATCAGTCTTATAGCACAAGGTGTTGTCTTGTTTGGCCATCCTTACCATTCCCAGTGTCAGAAGTTGACACATCAAAATGGTCAAGTCTTCTCGTGATGTGTCCCTCTAACAAGATATCCGTGCCACTTAGACCATCCAACAATCACCATAAGTTAGGATCTACTATAAATGCCCTCCAACTACCACATTTAATAGTGATGTTTATTTTCTCCCACAATTTTCATTAAGCTTCTCAGCTCAAACAATTAAAAACCTTACTTTGAGATGATATTGTTCTTGAATCTTATTTAACATTTGGAACCAATTACTCCACATCACCATAGTCTTCCACACTAGCTCTCTTCTTTGGCGAGCAAGCAATCTCAAGACAACCAGAGTTGATAGCAGTTCACTCACATAAACCATGTTTGGGGGATTTTTATTAGGTCAGTTTATTATAAATTAATCGATCATCAATTTCCTTTTGGATGAAGGACACAATCCCATCAGTCACATCCAAAGATTGAGATAAGATTTAAAAAATAAAACATTTTTATGTTAATTTAATCTAAGTCTTTAGATGTAATTGATGGATATGCCACCTTCATCTAAAGGAAGATGGATGGTACATTTATGAGAACCTGATGAAAATTCATACTCTAGGGCAACAAAATTGGTTATTTTTTTATCAAACAAAGGTAAAATTCTTATTGGTATCAAATATCTTTTCTTTTTTCCCGATAAGGCCCACCAAACTCTCTCTTTTAAAAAACTTTATTACGTGTGTCTAGTTTATTTATTGAGTGAATAGATATGGAGTTCATGGATTTTATGATTGATAGGTTGCTTGGGAAAACTTCCATCCTCTTTCGCAGAAAATCCAAACGGCTCACTCTGATGATGAGTCGTTAAAAGACAAAAAAATATTGTCTTTTCTCATTTGGGGCTGAAGAAAAAGCAATAGAATTGCTCTTGTTTTGTCTTCACTTTGTTTCTAGAAAGTAATAATAAGAAAACCCTTTTGATTGAATTGACCGTTTTACTATTCTCTCTCTTCACACGGTGACACTTTTCTTTTCTTTTCTTCTTTTGGTGACCTCACACGGTGACATTTGTCTTCAAGTAAATGAAAACATTCTAATGGTTAAAAAAAAAAAAAAAAACATTATAATAAGAAAAGAGCCAGAAAACAAAATGAGGCAATTACCAACTTCCAGCATTCTGTCTTAAATGTCAAATCATCACTTTTTTTTGGGTAATAAGATTATCACATCACGCCAACAGTCACCTCTAAAGCCACTAATAAAGAGGCATGAGACAACTTATTAGGCGCCACATTTCGGGAGCGCTCGTGGCAGGGCCGGCGATGCACTTGATGTGCCCGCGTTGGGGCCAACAAACCCCAGGGCACGGGCCCCCCCGTTGCCCTTCTCCCTTTTGTTTTCTTCCACCCTCCCCCCCTCTCTTCTCCTCGTCCTTTTCTCCTTCCGCGGTCTCCGGGGCCCCTTTTGTTTTTTTGTGTTTCCATCACATCCCTTCCCTTAGGCTCCGTTTGTTTGTAAAAGTGGGGTGAAAAAAAAAGGGCAGGAAGAAAAAAATGTGGGTCCCATGTATAGTGGGGGTGAAGGAAAAGGAAAGAAAAAGATTTTGTGGAAAAGTGATAGTGGTGGGTCCCACTTTTTACTTTCCCAACTTTCCCACAAAGTCCCACAAAATACGTGGAATTTTAAAATGGCTTAGGGTGGGAAAGTTGGGCTACCACATTAAGGAAACTTGTCTCTCACTTCCCCATCTCAAGTAATCAAACAATCTACCATTTTGGGATTTAACGGAAAAAATAAGAAATTTACACTTTTTTCAAGAATTTTCCCACCCTACATTTATTCCAACAAACAAATGCAGCCTTAAAAGTGATTATCAATAAGATTTATTTTTAGAAGAATAAACTTTTTTATTTTTTATTTTTTCAGTTAGGAATATTGTGTTACTCTTTTTATTTTTAAAAGTGATAACTTATTTTATGAAACGTATGTGAGAATCACATCTTCAAAATAATGCAATGACTAATAATGGTAAACTCGAAATATCATCCCTTGCACCTCTGTTGCTTTAGTAGGCAGACCTCACATCATCATCATCTTCATTTCATGTGGATCATCATTTATGATCATAGTGATTCAAAATTTATTAATGATCCATGTTACATTTTTTTTGGTAGAACTATCTATGTTACGTAGATGTCTCATTTTTCTTTATATAGAAAAAGAAAGATGACAATCAAGAAGAGTTGGACCTTGAGATCACCTAATACATATAAATTGAAAATGTAATATGTAATAATCATTTTTTTAGTTGCCAACCCCGGTTCCAAGGCTTTGTCTTGACTAATCCAATGTTTGACCCGAGTCGAACACCTGGCTGTGGTGGGTGAGTCTCAAAGCGGAGATTTTTTGCATCCACAAGGTTTTGATATTGGAATCTTGCTTAAGCGAACCAAGCTGCTTTACCACTTGGACCAATCCCCGTTAGTTGTAATAATCATTTTTAGTTTAGTATTTTACAAAACAAAATATCTGAGGAAAAATTGACGAGGACAACCCACAATATTTGGTAAAAGGCAAGGACACCCTGAAATCATGACAAATTGGCAATGCTTCCTCAGAATATCTCTTAAATCTGCATAATAATACATTATGATAATATATTCTCATAAATCATGAGTAGATAATTTTATAATTATTTTATTACCCTTAATTTGTTGTGACTTTAAAATGTCTAACCCTAGTAAAATAGAGTCATGAATTTCATCTTCTTCTTTTTTTTCCACTTGTCATTTTATATTATAAAATATAATATAATATAACTAAAGGCATATTCGTTATTTCCTTGAACTAATTAATGATTCTAATCAAGAAAGATGTAACTGCAGTTTTGATATAACTTTGGAGTGTCTATCCTTTTTCGCCAATTATCTTAGAGTGAGCCTAAAATTTTTCCAAACATTTAAAATACATATTTGCTTTAATCAAAATCTTTCCTCCATGAAAGAATTGGAATTTAAAGGCACCACCCAACTCCCATCTCCAAACATGTTACTCACCCTGATCAGGTGCTGACACCCAGTTGTGGCAAACAGGTTCGCCTCCATTAAAGCCATCATATCAATACAACCCAAACCAGAAGGAACATGGTTGTTGACAATGTTAACTTAATTCTCCATCCCTATAAAAATTCTATAAAGAGGAGCTACCTAACACATCCACATCATTAAAAAATCTAAACCAGAACTACCTAACAACATAAGCATAAGATGTATAGAAAACAAATGAGCTGAAACCATTCCCCCTACCCACATTTTGATTAAAAAATCATTTTTTTTGAGAAAAAAGATTTGTTTTTTTGATAGTAGTCATATCCTTTCCATATAAATAATGCTTATGCAAGAAGCACAAGTAATAATAAAATCTACAAAAATCAAAGCAGTGATAGGGTAAAGGCTTCCATCAACGTTAACAAACCCTTCTGAAAGAGAACTAGCATTTGATGTTGTGAATTTTTTTCTTCCTTTTTTGGTAAAATGAAAATATAATTTTTACTTCAGCTACGTTTAGAGATCTTGGTCTCTATTAGTCTATTTCAAGTTTCAATCAAGGAATTTAAGTAGGGATGTTTTAGACCACCTTCAAAGAGGAAGAAAGCTAATGATGACACTCATGGTGGTCACTACACTAGAAGAGACAGATTCTCTTCTCATCTTAAGTGACCCAAAAAAAATTTAATGTTAGTGGAAGTATAGAAAAGTAAAGAAACAGTGATGGCAGATCTTAGAAACCCTTCACAAGTGCTCGGCAACAACCCACCACTTGCATCATGAGCACTACTAATTCACTAACACATCTTTATTTCAAAAGAAGAAAATAAAGGTCAATTAATAAGAAGAAGGGACCAGAAAAGAAACTTTCTTACCGAGAAAAATTTTAAAAATAAAAGTAGAAGAGAAAGCCAAATTGACTTGGTCCTTTAAAATCAGCCCCAGGGCTTCTAGAATCAGATTAGTCAAATTAGCCAGGCCCAATCCGTACTGGGTTCCAAGGGTTTTGGAGGATTCTGATTCATTTGGAGCAGATAGCTTAATCTGGTCTATTCTGATGCATCCCACTGAACTGAAGTGGACTAAACAAGTTGATGCATCCAGTGACAATGGGGGTATTTCAAATCCAGAATCTGATTCCATATGGTAAAAGTTGTGGAACCTAGGGTGTTGGAAAGCAACACAGACTTAGAGTGATTTAACATGTTGATTCTTGGCTGTGGTTGACAGGTCTTCAGGCATCAGACCAATTTTCATTTATAACACGCATTGGTCCTATTATAATGTAATTAACACAGCTCTGATTATCTGATATAAGGTCATGCATAGAACATACCCCTCTCTCTTGCCCACTCAACCTTTTTCTTTTGGGAGAGGGCAAGGAAGTTCATAAGATCAGGAGATACTCAGAGAACTACATTAATCCAAAACTACCCATTTACACCATCTTCTTGGGCTGTAAAGTCAGCAGGAGTTGTAGCACTACACCCATAGCTAGTGGATAAAGCTACAACTTGAAGAATGCACATATATAACTCTATAATTTACGGCTTGCCAGTGCCATGTCAACTATGGTAAACACCGACAGGAAGAGGCAAAGATCCCTCCCCAATACTCATTAAATAATCAAATAATCCAATTCCTAACAAAATAATTAAGATGACAAATATAGATACAATAGGAAAATGGCCACCTCACCTAAATCTCACGTACAACCTTACTAGGTCAAAATCAGCATTAGTTGGAATTTGTACTTGAAGGCGAAAGCTCAAGGGTCACAGGGCAATGATCACTACCAAAGAATCCTGCAGAAAGAAGGCAATTGATAAATGAGTAATACTGAAATTTTAGCCCATAATGGAAAATGAAAACCCAACATCTTTGTTCTTCATTGTGCTTCACCCACTATTTTAAATCAACACATTTGCCTGAATGCTTGTACGTTACACAAAATGATATATCATCAAAACATTCAAAGATGGAAAGCAAATGTAGCACAACAAAGGTTCTCCAATTTAAAGGTTGAAGCACCCTAGAATACATACTATGTTTGATCTAAGCAACTGAACCAACTATTTAGCCCCAAAGATCTGAACAACATAGACTGACAAAGAAATTAGTCCACATCATCTATGGTATGCAAATCAAAGAGAATAATCTACTGTATAAAAGCCTACTAACTCACTGAGAGTAGGTTAGAGGGAAAAGCTTGATAGATCTCTTAAAAAGGTTTTCTTCCCCCCACCCCTTTTTGGGGGTATGAATAGAAGTAGATATAGACAGCAAATAATTTTTTATTATTTAAAAAAAAAATTAAGGGTGTACACAGTGCACAAAGCTCCCATCAATGTGGGTTTGGGGAGGATCCCTTCTTCCCCAAAGAGGCTATCTCCAGCTTCAAACCCATGACCACCTGGTCACAATTGAACAACCTTCGCCTTCACACCAAGGCCCAGTCTCAAAATAAGGAATATTTTAGGAGAAAATTAAATTATAAAATTGTTCAAGAAAAAAATTTCTTATCTCAATTGGTTAGTATCAAGTAATTTTAATCATACTTGGGCTACTGAACCCTCCCAACCGACAGGAGGACATATTTGGCAGCCAGATAGTGCTTGCCACCATCTCTGAACAACAGGAATTTGGTGTTCTGGTTCTAAATTAACTTACCATAAGATGCAAAAAAGCCAAATCATAAATTCTACTGAGAGGCTCAACATAGGCCACGTATATCTGGCATTTGGTACATTAGAAGAAGTAATTAATTATACCTTGTAATTCAATGCCTTTTCCATGCATCTCACAAGCAACAATCCTGTCCTTGAGTTTCTCAGAAACTGTGAAATAGTCTATTCTCATTCTTTTTCCTCGGTATCTGTGGTATAACCAGTCAATCCATAACTGGAAAATATCAGTTTAAAATGCAACAAACACATACAAAAAAAAAGGGAGAGAGAAACAGGATTTGTGGCTAAGAGGGGTGGTTTGAACGCCATCATTAGGGAAAGTAAATTCATATCCAAATTTACATGACAGAAAGTAATGATCAATAGAATAATTTCAGCAAGATCCAGATGTGATTGATTTGGGTAAGAAAGTCAGTAATTTTTTTTATTTAGTTATAAAAATCAGGTCAGGCACAAGTTATGCAGAAGTAGGCATTTTAATATGTATGAAAGAACAGGTCAATTTTTTTGAATTACTTCCGTCTGATTCCAAATAACCTATATGTACTTTGTTAGAAGAAATTTAATTGCCAATTGTTAGGGCCCTGGGATTGTGAGATGGCGTCACATGGAGGAGAGAGAGGGGTTGTTGTTAGCTGAGGGGTAATAAAGAGGGGGGAATTGATGCTGAGGGCAGGGAATGTTTTATGTAAATGGTCAGGCAGCCTAATCATTTAAATAAGACATTCCCTGCCCTCAGCATTCATTCCCCAACCCCCCCCCCCCCCCCAAAAAAAAAAAAAAAAAAAATAATTAATTACCCTTCAACTAGCAAACCCTCCCTCTCTCCCCCCCTCCACGTGGCACCATCTCACAATCTCAAGGCCCTAACACCAACATTCTTCAAGCAGGAGAAAATATAAGGGCTCTGTGACAGTTATGCTAGTGCGTCTGAATGGTGTTCAACATGCACGCAATATGGAAATTAAATGTTCATTGCAACCCACCAAATAAATCTTTCTGATTTCAGTCTGATTGGAAGCTACTTATCTTGTATACATTTTCAGGACATTTTATTCACATTTTCAGATCACCCAGGAGAATGTGATGGGTAGACCACTATAACCCAATAAAGATAGATCTCCTTTGACTGTGTACTATTACGTCCCAAAGCTGTAAATAATAAATTAAGCAAGCTCCCAATTCTAAAAATGTACCTTTGCACCATTTACTACTTCCCAGTGGTAAGCCACCCAACCAATCTACAAATCTACTTTAGATTTTCCCAGTGCAAAATTAACAGTTGAAACACAACATGTAGATAATACATACAAAAGTTAAGACAATCTTCCTTACTTTCCAACAGGATTCCCAGACCATGAGAATCCACACTCCATGTCCTTTTCCTGATGTAAGAATCTGTACGCATCTATCAGCTTTCCCCTGAGACAAATGCAAAGTAATTGAATCAACTAGAACAGGGTAGAGAAGACAGCATTAAAATGTTAAAAGCACAGAGTTACATCATTTTCAGTGTCTTTATTTTTTTTGTTTGGGGGGGGGGGGGGGGGCTGAATTGGAAAAGAATCTTTGGATGAATTTCATTTCCAGGTTAAAGCTGCGTAAAAGGAAAATTCTTTGTTTTCAAGTAAAATTCCTGGAGGCCTTTTTGTATTGATTTTACCTTAGGAAAATTCATGAATATGAAATGAAGCAGATGGAAGTCAAGAACCTTGAACTTCAGAAATAGAGGAAAAGGTCTCCGAGACATGATATGGCTAACATCAACCACAAGGAGGGGCAATATGAGTCGTGGCTGAAAATTCATTGGACAATTCATCTGTAACGTACCCATCTAAATGCTATACAGCTATAACTTACTAAAAACGAGCATTATAAGCTATGGCCTTAAAATTCATTTCCTTTCTCATATGATAATGATGCAGAGCCCCCCCCCCACATGGCAGGCATCCATTGACCTGCCACCTCATCTGTCACATGGAAGAAAAGAAAGTGTCATCATCCAAACACTTTTTGAGCCTGCAAAGAAACCTGCTTCTGCCTATAGAACATGGAAAGAAAATTTTGCAGAAAACTAATGAATCTGAAAACTATGGATGGGGAGAGTGGGGCACTAGATTTCAAAGAATCAGGTATTCCCTTATATCATGGAGTTTCCTGAAAAGAAGTGTCAAAGAAACATCACAGACGCAAAACTAAGATGCCAGCACAGCTGTGGAAAACAAAAGCCAGATGGAGAATGATACAAAAAGCTGACAGGCAAATTGTGTGCAATGCCTAAGGAGTTAATATGGTGAGAGATCTCACGAGATATGTCGCTATTTTGACTTATCGAGACAAGACGGGAGCCAAAATTGGAGAGATTCCATATCTTGCCTCAAGATTTCGCCCCTAGATCTCATGAGATGGCGAGACCCCCCTTTTTTGGTTGAACCAAGTGGTTTAGGGGATTTTAATACCCCCAATCTCATACGAGAGAGGCATATCTTGCCTCTCTCTCACTGCCACCTCACCCATCTTGCCAGAAAGTAGAGTTTTGGCCGGATTTTTTGGGAATTCAGCTGGATTTCAACTTCCAAGCACCTTTAGCACATCTACAGCTTCAAATTAGCAACATTCAAGCTCATTTCCATGGTACAGTGTGTCGGCGATATATCGCAGACACAGGGCGATATATCGCCAAGTCACTGGGGGGCGGCGACACAACTCCCCCCAACAACACGGATTTTGCAAAAAATCGGCGATATATCGCCCAATTCACATATTTAATAAAGATTTATTCGGGCTTTTACCGATTTTTCGTTCAATTTTTGCCAAAGTGATGTAGGACCTCTACAGGCTCCGGGGGCGCAGCCCCCACACCCCCGCCGGGGCGGCTTTCCCCGGACCCCCGCCCGCTCACCGGGAGCGGGACCCCATGTCTATCGACAACAAAATGTGAAGCATGAACCATACTCAACATAATTATATAATGAATTGTAAACTTTAGTACATCTATTCACTAGTTGCGCATTGTGTTCTCTTTGCATTGTTTACATTAGTTTATATGAATTTTCCAAACTTCCAGTTTTGCTCGCATATAGCCAGACATGTGCCAATCAAAAACTTTAGATTAAGTGATGTTTCAGGCAAAAAATAATGTTCCCAATGTGTTTATTGGCCTCAAATTAGGCTACACGTCAAATTTCAGGTCAAAATGACATGAAATACCCTTCGAAACAGGGGTTTGATTTTTCATCAAACCCCAACCAAAAGTCGCCCGACTTTTGGCGACATGTAGCCCGAGTTGCTAGGGTCCGACACGGCGACACGGGCCGACATGTCGAACCTTGCTCATTTCCTACATCTTTAACAAAGGTAAGATTCTTGCCCAAAATTTCAAATTTCCAAATACCATATTGTACAATAGGTGTATGCATGTGATTTAAATATATGTTGATCTACTAGTGCAGATCTACAGTTTCATTGGAAAAAATAAAAATAAAAAATTCTGATATTAATTTAATTTTTGAATTTAAAAAATATAATTTCTAAAAATTTAAAATTAAAAATATAGAAATATACTTATGATATAAGTGTGATTCTAACTTATGTTGGACTACATTGAGAGGGCCACAACCCTATGCAGTCATATTTTGATTTTCATGCTTGCTGTATTTTATTTTTTAATTCCAGTTTAAATAATTAAATAAAATAATTATGAAAAATAATATTCTACTAAAAATTTATCTTTTTTTATTATTATTTTTAATGATGCTTATGTTATGTAGTTTATTTTAAAAATACAAACACCTCTGTTTGAGCATTTTATGTATTTTATGTTAGAACAAAATTATTCTAATGATTATTTGGGAACATTCATGTATGTAGTTCAGTATTTGAGTGTTGTAGCTTAAATGGAAACTAGTGGAAGTGGCACTAGCAGTGGGGCTCAGGACATTGCTAGGTAACATGGGAATCCATTGACTACCGACAAGAAAAAATCACGCTGCAAGTATTGCCTCGAGATCTTGAATTCTGGTGGTTCAACTAAATTGAAGCAACACTTGGCTAATGGCTACAAAGATGTTGCCAAGTGTCCCAAGGTTCCTTATGAAGTGCAACAAGCAATTGTAGCAATTTTAAAGGGAGGGAGACAAAGAAAGAATAAGAGGGCACAAAAGCAAAGGGAATTTGAGGATGCAGTGCTACAAAGATCTTCTATTGACGTTGATGAGGAGTCAGACAACGATGAGGAGAGGAGGAGGACTATGGGTATTGAGTCACAGTTCAAATGGAGACAGATGAATGCTGTAATGAAAGCTAGCAAACAGTCCTTACATTTTGAGAATATAAGGTAGTATGAACAAACAAGAGGAGCAGGGGGTTCGGGGTTAGGGTCATCCATGCCACCTAGACATAGTTTCCATGGAAGTGGGGGAAGGGAGAGGACTGAAAGGAGGAGGAAGACTGCACATGACAGATGCCACATTTGACCAAGACCCCACCCTCTTCAGGCATCAAGACACCTATCAAAGAAACATCCCATATATATTTGCTGAGGTAAAGAAGGTAGTAGCACTAGAGAGGACTAGAGGAGGAAGCTAGGTTGGCAATCAACAAATTCATGCTCTCAACAACATTGCAGCCAATGTAGCCAACACACCATACTACCACGGGATGATCAATGCAGTTGCTAGGGCTAGTGTAGGGATTAAAGACACAATAGGTAGGGAAGTGATGAATAAATATTTACCAAAGGTGAAAAAGGAGGTGGAGGAATACATTCGTAATTGGTTCATTGAAGGAACGATGGGCAACATATGGTGTTACTGTGATGGTTAATTGATGGACTAGTCCTACTAGACAGTTGATCATTAATTTCATAGTAAATTGCAATGGAAAGACAGTCTTAAGTCAGTGGATGCCTCAGATAAAATCAAACATGCCAACAACCTTACAAGCTTCTTAGGCAGGTGGTCCTCAAGGTAGGGCCAAGCAACGTTGTCCAAATTATAACGGTGCTAACTTCAAGAAAGCTAGTGAAATGTTTATGAAGAAGAAGAGCAACAGGATCCACCTGTTTTGGACACTATGTGCAGCACACTCAATTCATCTCATGTTGAAGGACTTAGGGAAGAGGAAATAGATCGGTGGTGTGGTTAAGAGGGCAAAAAGGGTTAGTATTTTATTTAAAACCATAGTTATATGCTGAAGATGATGAAGAACCACTGTAAGGGTGATCTAGTCACACCTGAATTGACTAGATTTGCCACCAACTATGTGGCTCTAAAAAGCTTCTAGAAAAAAGTGGCGGGTCTTCGGCACATGTTTGCAAGTGAAGAGTGGTTTAGTCGGCATGGGTCTAGCCATCCTGATGCAGTAACAGTCCAACAAACCATTGCTGATGATTCCTTCTTGAGAAGCTGAATAGGACATTGGGCATTTTAGAGCCTATTGTGTTTGTTTTAAGGATGGTGGATGCGGAGAAGAAGCCCACATATATGCTACCCTCTAGCAAATGAAGGAGTTGGTTAGAGCTCCTGCTCCTGGCTCCTACAAATCCTACTTAAGGATCATCGATGATAGATGGAAAATGCACTTGATGCATCCTTCGCACTTAGCTGGTGAGTCACTTTAAGCCTTTAAGTTTTTGTTGTATACTTTAATTTACATTGTTAAACAAGTTAACAACCAAATCACTAACCAAATTTTTTATTTCCACAATACAAGCTTACAACCTTAACCCAAAGTACCACCACAAGAATAGTCTGGGGCTTGATGTAAAGTTGATAACTGCAATGCAAGACGTAGTGGAGAAGCTCGTGCCAGATAAGGGTGTCAATTGGAATGGTTTCGATATGTACCGAATAGAAAACTGCAAACCGAAACCATATAGAATTTATACGGTTTTGGTATTTGCAAAAACAGTGTGGGCCCAGATGTTGTGGCTGACCATATGTCTTTTGATGAGGGTCAGGTTGTTGTAGCTGTAGACGCAGGACCAAGCATATCATTTGTGAAGTCACCTGGTCGACTGAATACAACCAAGGTAAGGTCTATAGTGGGAGTTTAGATGATGCCAATGATACCATCCCTCCAAATCAGCCTTCGAGTCATGGAGGTAGTCAAGCTAGTGGTGTTGCTGGTGAAAGTCAAGCTTGTTAGCAAGGGGGTCACCTCCACCAGATCTGAGTCATCCGACACATGCACCATAGGATACGAGCCGCCGTTCCCCTACCTCCCTGACTTATACTAGGAGTAGATAGACCAAATCGAACCAAAAATAGAGGAATGATGATACGAGCATGCAAGATCTTGTATCGAACACAAGGAGCATAAGCATTAATCATAGTCACAATGGTTCACAAAAGTAGACTTGAGGTCAGTTAGCAGTCACTGCAGTACCTATACAGGAATCACACCATCGGGTCAAATTACACTGGGTACTCTTCTTATGGAGGTCATGCTATTCCTCAAGACCCTGCACCTGGAGAGTACGCATATGGGAGTGAAGGTGTTGGTGACTGAATGGTTTAGAAACCCTACCTATATATTCAACAACAACACGAACAACAAGAGCATCAATGGCTCTTTCACCCACCGACAATTGATGGTTACCCCGAGTGCTATTCCTCCAAGTATTCTAACATAGAGACATATCGGAGACATATAAACTGATATAGGACATATAAAAATGACGAGTTGCATTGGGAGTCGTATGTGGCCACTATTCAAAATCACAATACCCACCAAGCGGTCATCAAGTTTCAATATTCAAACTTTAGACTTTTACATGTGAAGTTGTGTTACTTGTGTACAACTAATTTAGTATTGTAAATGATTACCATTGATTTCAATTGAATATGTGATGCGGCTTTATATTTCTATTTATAGGCATGGAGGACATTGATGTTGTGTGGCAACACAATGTCCCCACGGATCCACAAGGCCGAGGATCACATGCAATTACTGCAGAAGAGCCCTCTATGGAGGAAAACGCCAATACAAGCAACACTTGGCTGGTGGATATTGTGATACACCCATGTGTCATGTTGTCCCTACTCTTGTGAGGGAATATATGGTAGCCCACCCCATAGAGTTGGAGGGCCAATGTGTAGCTACCGGTGTATGTCATGGTCGTGGACCTTATGGTTGTGGTGCTGCTGAAGCTGATGGTCATGGTGCTCAAGTTGGTGGTGGAGCTGAGGATTGTGATATAACTTTTATTATTTGATCACATTCCATGGTTGTCTTATACTCTTGTGAACTTATGACTTATGGATTATGATTTATTTACTTACTAAAACTTTTAGTGGTTGTAAAATTTTGAAAACATTTAAGTTCTTTGATGTATTTGATAGTTGATACACTAGCTTTTCATTTATATGCCTTAAATATTCTATGTTACATGTTGTCTAACCTTGCATTCCCCAATCCTACAGCATTTTGGTTTCACACATGGGGTCGACTTAGAGGAGATATATTTAGGGTTATTTTCTCACAAATCCAAGGCCACCTAAATATGTTAAATACCAAGTTTCAGCCCAACCAAGACCCTAAAACCCATTGAGATGGGCCACCGAGTCGATGCCAAAAAAACTCCACATCTCAACAGAGATCTCGCCATCTAGGTCGAGATTTCGGCTCGAGAACAAGATCTTCTACCATGGGAGTTAGGCCTTTGCCAAATCTGGATCAAAACTCTAAAGCCTTGAGCAAAATGATAATTGAGCTGAAGTAGAGAACAATGCTACAGTGTACACACATACAATGTATCTAATAACTAAACTCCTGGGGTAACCACGTTGGAAGATTCAGTCATTCCATGATACTATGATAAATTAATAAAAAAGTTCGGATGACTTTTCAAAGTGAAGATGAATTTATTCTGAATGTATAGAATACCATTGTTCAGGGGACCTAGTATACCTTGTGAGAGTCCCCAACTAGCAACCCCACCCCCCATCCCCACAAAAAGGGGGGGGGGGAGAATTGAACTTCTCATCCTTGAAATGCACTGACGAAAGCAAAAGAACAGCACAAACAAGAGCTAAAACCAACACAACATGAAAATTCACAGACTCAGATCTGGTGCTCCATTTTCTAAAATCTAAATTACAAAGATTGTAAGAATAGCTAGAAGCCTAGAAATAATAATTCTGTAAAGTTTTCCACCAATACACTTACTCGGATAGTATGTTGCCGAAACGCTTCCTTTCAGATAAGGTAAACCCAGGCTGTCCACGGTCCTGCATCAACAATTAATTAAGGTCACGGCCCTTAGGATTTCATCCTTTTTCTTTTCTTTTTCAATTTATTTGATCTTGAATCCAAGAAGTATATATGGTCCTAAGAGTTCAAAAAAGCTGGTCTCACATGACAACTTCAGAAATATCTATAAAGAAATCAAATGAGGGACAAGAAAAGAATGCTGAAAGGATTCAACCACAAAACACATAAAAGAAACAAATAACATCCCCAGTATGTTCACAGAGCCTCTTGTTTTTTTTTATTATTATTGTTTATTTTGGGAGTGGAGGCGTGGGGGAGAGGTCAAGTAACAAGTTAATAATGATCTCACATGCATTAAGAAAACAAAGTACCAAGGAGAACCTGAAAAATGAAGATATGGAAAGCAACTACCTCTTTATTTGGAGGAAGGTATCCATTTTGCTTTGCACTACTGAAGAAATCTGGATGACTCACATCAATCTCTTGATGGCTACAAAAGATCAGAAGAACAGTTAATGAGGATATCCTGATAAGAATATTCATGCATATCTGATATTTCAAATGCCATAAACAAGCAAATGAATGAAATCAAAGATTAAGCTATCCGAAACTCTATTGTTTCATGGAAGGGCAACTAGCTAGTAATATTACGACAGCCAACACAATGTCACTCAGAAAACTCTATTAGTGTTGTAATTAGTGGGAACTTGGTCATTTGATTTAATTTATTTACTAAGTAAAGATAATCATTTTATTTAACTGGTGGTTAAAAATTAAATAATGACCATACTCCATCTGGTTTAAAAGGTTTCTTAAAGATTTACAAAACTCCAGAATGACTGTTCAGGGTAAAGAATAAGGTTTCCCAAGGGCCTTTTGGGATGATGTGTACTAGGCTACTAGCTACTAACTGGATTTTGGGTATACCCTCTGTCTACATGAGCACTTGCTTTGCATATCATTCACAACCCCTTCAAATCGATCCAAGATAACCTAAATCCTCTAAGTCATTCCATTTATCCAGGACTGTCCCCTTAACTCACTTTACAGCTTGTCACACTATTGCAAATTGCAACAATTTTTAAGCAGTCCTGCCCTTTGTCACTGCTTCACACGGCCGTGATTGTTCTTTTGAAATGACATCACTCAACCTTACACATTGAACTCTTGTCTTTCCTTTAATAATCCTTCTAATTACTTGTTGCAGAATAAGCAAATTTGCACTTCAAAAATTTTCAGTTTTCTAGACACAAATCTAGATCAAGAATGCAATATTATACTGGACAGAAGGAGCTTATGAAAAAAAATTTGAGCTTTAGTTTAGGAATCAGGTTACTGACTAGAAAGTATCCATGTGGATAAGTATGGAAGAGACTAGAGAGAGCAGAATAAAAAGAAAAAAGCTAATGACTGACAGTGAGTCAGAATTCAGTGAGTCAGAATTCAGATCTTTGAAGTTAATTCTAATTCAAGAATGTACACCTTGCCAATTCTTCAGTGTCACATTTCCACTATAAAAAGAACCTGAGTTTGCTCGGCTTCAAACAACCACATGTTTACAATCTATTTTGTTACATACTGTTATTATTTGATAGAAATTATAGCTTTTACTTCTCAAGTATAATAACTAGCATATCAATTCTTTAACTTGATGGGAAAAGCAAAGGCTCCAATTAAATCACAACATACTGTTCAAGACAATTTGAAAGTATGTACCTCTAAAAAGTCTCTAGAAGGAAATTGCAGGAGTTTAAAACTGTGAAAATCTTATATTTCAGCAGAAAATACAGTATACTGGTACGAAATTATGGATACCAATATCACTGTTTCAGATGACAAGGGTCAAGGGCTAAATGCCTGTCTGCAGCCTTACAAGTTAAATGATGCCCTGTAAAATTGCTATCCCTGTATGTAACCTTAGAAGTGTAACACAATTATCATGCTTAACAATACATTGTTAGACTTCTAAGTTCCAAGTAATCAAACTTATAAATGAACCCCACATGCCAAACTTGATCCGACTAAGATCAAAGATATTATTCCTCATATTTTCGATAGAACAGAAGTACAAAGTATACTTTTTCTTGTTCTTCATGAACTACACTTGGAAGTCTCTGTTAGAAATCCCTCTTGGTAAATCTCCCAACCCTCACAATTTACTATCAGGCTGATGGGCAGATCTAAGGGTGTAATGAACTTGGGTCACATGGAGACACCTTAAAATTTGAAATTGAGCAAATTGATGGCTAGAGCCAAGGGATGTTGGCCAGTTGATAGCTTTATGCCCCAAATAAGAGTGAGTGCAGGCTGGCCGTGATGAATGCTTCAACATAGAGCCACGGGACCAGGCCATATCATTAATACATAGTGTGCTCTCACGTTTCTCATTTAAGCACTATATAGGCCAGATTATGGATAACAACATAAGACCAGAACGGAACCATTCAGTAATAATCAGGTCAGGTTGAGCCAGACTCAGACCCTAAATATTAACAAATATTGTCGCAACTACCTACTTTAACTCAGGCTATTCAATAAAGATGGATGGGCTGTCATGCTACACATTTAAGCATCATTGCTCCAGGTTTCTGGTAGAAACAAAAGCAAAAGACCAGGGGGGCGTTGAAACCACAAATCCATTCCTGGTTGGGTCAGGTTTTACTACCAGAATATATATATGGGCAGCAATATATATCAATTGCTGCAGATCCCTTTCTGTTTTCTGGACAAGCTGGCATTGACATCTTACAACATCTCCAAAGAGTGGGTAGCGACATCATGCTATGAAAGATGGGCACTTTCACCAGTTCAGAGAGCAAACGGCTGATGTGGTCTTTTAATGGGATCTGTTGATGGTTCTTCCAGCAATTACAAATTCTTTAAAAATCTAGTTGAACGATTAAAGGTTTATAATAAACATAATGCCAGGTCTAATTTTCCCTCTTCAAATTAAAGTTGATGAAAGAACTCTTTCAAATTAAAGTTGATGAAAGAACTCTTTGACAGATTACCAAGAAAAAAAGAAAGAACTCTTGACATGTTCAGGCTATATGGGTGATAATAAGGTTTACTTCAGAAAGTAATCAATTTATAGGATAGTCCTATGACTAACTATGATGTGTGGTGCAGAATGTAGGGCAGTAAGATGCATCATATAGATAAATTTAATGTAACAAAGATGAGGATGTTAAGATAGATGAGTGACAAAACTGGAAAGTATAACATGAAAAGCAATCATGCCACGGCTGGTTTGGTAGTAGCCCCAGTGCATAATAAGCTAAAAGAAAATCATTTGAGGTGTCAAGGCCATGTTTTGTGGAGCCCTTTGGATGCTCCAGTACGTAGGGTGGTCTGATTCAGATTGAGAGGAACTAAAAGAGTGAGGAAGAAACCTACAATGAACTTAAGAGAAGTGATGAGAAAACGTGCATAGGTTGGTTTGTCAAGTATGAATTTGCAGAGTTGTTTGAAGGCCAAGGATCGATATAGTCAACCCCCTTTAGTTGGGATAAGTCTGAGTAGTTGTTGTGCCATCCTATTCATTAAATTAAACTAAAATAAATACATAAAAAGGTGAATTAGAACATATACAGAACCCATGTCAAGCAATGATATAATCTATGGATCCATCCTCTAATAATGCCACACACCCCACACCATCACATCAAACAAATTTCAGTGTGGGAAGAATATATAATAAGGGTTAAAACATGAGACCAAAAAAAGGTGCACCAGAGATTCAAGGTCAGTAGCAATTTTGTAATTTCCTACAGCTTTAGACACACTTTTACCACTAGGTAGTGTGCTCATCTTAAGTTGGAATTTGACTGAGGAAATAGGAAAACTATCAAATGTAATTCTTTGTGAACTTTAAATAGGTCATAAACCACCATGAATGTTATCATCATCAAAAAGAAAAGAAGTCCAACACACCATTTTTCAGCATATTGAAGAAAGTAATCACAAAATTAAAAGCAACAAAATATGATTGAATCAAGTCGCTAATAAAAAAATACCTAACATTCAGGTCCCCACACCAAATCAAAGGCTTGTCTGAAGACTGCACCACAAATTCCAGAATTCTTTTATCCCATTTTCTCCTCCTTTGGAATGAGTTCTCTTCCTCTTTCCAACCGTTGTTGGGTGCATATGTGTTCAATAAACGGAATGATTCAAACTCAGCCAATATTACCCGGCCATCTGGCTCATGCTTACCAGCTATCAAAAGAAAAGATCATATAAGTGCATGCAAATGGACTCAAACATTTAAGTTCCTCGATGGCTCGATCCAAGGATGTGAAGAACTTCTAAATGTTATTAAAAAAGGGGGGGGGACGGACTTATGACAGCCTTACTATCAAATGCCTGGCAAGACAGATCTCTCCCAACAAATTCTCAACCCACTTCCAACCAACAAAAACCTCCTAAGGGGATCCAGCAAAATATTATCACATGTTTATAAAAAAATAAAATAAAAGACCCTCCCTAAGGCAAAGCAATGAACCAGACCTAACATAACATTGTGGTAACTATAACAACAACATTAATAGCCTTATTTCAACCTAAAGGACAGGGATGGCTACATGGATCCTTGGAGAGACAATAAAAGAGATATAAAGAATTAAAGGGGAGAGGGGCTTAAAACATCACCACAAACTCTAGGACAAGGTAAGCATATTTGATCTAGGATCCCAGATTAGAATCTCAAAGAGGAGAAAGATTCTTTTTGGAAACATTCACTAGGACAACATCCTGGCTTCAAAGTTCAAAGTACAAGACCATAATTTCCATTAAATCTGTTTGACAATATATGACATTATATCTTCCAACATATGGTTAATCTATCATATACATTATTTCTTTCCACGTGGATTTACCTTGTAATTTCTGCAAGTTCCAATTATAGATGAAAGCCAATGTGGCTCTTATGTGCCACATCAGTACAGCAGCTACTGTACAGACCCTTCAATGATAACTGATTAACTGCCATGATGGAAGATTAACTATTGAGAGAGAGACTAATTCATTTATCTACCTCCACTTCATAGTTCTTAAAAGCACCTAGCTTTCATCTCTATGAATAGAAACTAGACTAAAGAGACTAAAATATCTCTCACTGTTTAGACATAGTGTCAGAAATGGTCAAATGTTAGTATGTATGGTTTTAGTATGACCTTCTCTGACCACCTTCACCTAGCAGTTCAACTGAGTAATTTCAGACCCATCAAATGCAACTACTAAACCCAGCTGACCTATCACCTGATCCTTTAAAGAGGAGCAATTCTCTAAGCCATTTTTTGGCAGATCATTTATAAGTTAGTGATTCAACTAACTAGTGGTTGAACCACTAAACTGGAAATTTAAACTGTTAATGACTTGCCATTTCGGTGTTTTGGTTACGTTAAAAAACATAAAAAAAAATGCTTCTGTAAAGGTTTGAATACTAAACATTACATCTTACCGTTGAGTTTAAACACTACTAGCACAACTATGTAATTTCATTTGGTAAATCTGTAAGAACATGTGAGATTTGTATCCCTTTTATTACATCTCTGGATCAACCCACTGATCTGGCACCTCAGCAGATTCATGGATGCCTGGGTTTCAGAACATTGGTTCAGGACCTCAGGTTTCCTAGATCACTACACACTGATGGCACACTGAGTCAAATTTTAAGGGACAAGTCTTACTTCTGGCTCCCACAGGGTTGCTGTGCACCGGGTTACCACCCAAGACAGGAACATCCAGCACAAGAACAGCACTGAACCAGTTGGACAGGGGTGGAAGATACTCAAAACTTGTAAACTCATAATGTTGTCTCAAAGTTAAAAAGGCTGTATTTAATACAAAGATCATTCTAAGTCATTTACAATCATATCCAAACTAGCAGCATAAGCAATCACTGGTTCATGTATGGTTGAAAACTGGAAATTTCCACTTCACTGGGTATCCATACAAGGATATTCATACAGTACCTGAACGGTCAAGAGAGAAATGGACCTTTTTTGGCTGGAAACATTTTTTTACAAACAAAGCTGTACCCGCATACTTTGAATCTGCAAGAGACCACCAAACATGATATTTTCCAAATGGTGGAGCTGAAAGTGCACGCATCAATGTCTGCATGTTGAAAAAATGAAATCACATCATTAGTTGATTCTGGGAATCCAGCACTCTAAAGAGTGCAGATTGATCAAACACGGCCATGGAAATCATCAGTAAAATAAACATGCCAAGACAGGAATCATGTCATGGTCTAACACAAACAAGATGCAACCAAATTCCAGCTATCATGTATACCTGTTTTTCCTCACGTGAAACACTTGTATCATCTTTCAACTCAGCAGGATTTTTTGGGGCACCTTTGGAGCCAGATGCAGGCATCCTTACTTCCTAACACCAATTAGCATAGATCTGTTAGAAGAAATTGAGACTGACAAGTTTATAGAATAATTTATGTTGGCTCCAAGAACACCATACAAAAGGTAAATCAGTAGCTACCAAACATAATACACCATTTAACATTACGACACCAACAATAATAAAGGGCACAAACAGGACCAAATTACTCTTAACAATAATCTAATTCATGAATCCATACTGCATAGACCCAACCGCACCCAATCTCCCCCCCTCCCCCAAAAAAATAAAAATAAATAACCATCACTTGTAAAAATAAATAAATAAACATCACGAGTAAAAGTTGATCCCTAAATGGTTTTCCAATAAATACAACATAGAGACGAAAAATAACAAAATTGACTAGCTAGTGAGTCCATCACCAAAACACTTCCTTACTTATTATTAGTCCATCACCAAAACACTTCCCATCTGGTTTATCAATAAAAAAACATGTTTCTACTTCAACAGAGATAAAGCCAACAGACCATTCATAACTCGTCAACCAGATGAAAACGCAATATTGTAATCATTACCATTACTATGACAAAAGTCATTAAACCTCGATACTCAAAGCAACCCAGACCTAAAAGCTAGAGATGATTCAAACATGCACCAGAAACAGAAAGCTAAAAACAGACAATGTACGAAATAAACCTATTTTAACAGCCTTAAAACGGCAGAAGCAGTTAAAATCTCAGTAAGCAAAATAGCGACTCCTTACGGACTAAATGTGGGCTTGCTACTCTGAGACAAGCACCCAAGAAAACTTAAATTTACATAAGAACACCCAAATCCACTGATCTGCAATGACATAAGCTCGTAATTCAAAAAATGCAAGTATGGACACCATTAGAAATCCCGTTTTAATGGCGTTTCTACCCAAACGGAAGGGAAGAGATGGTAGGTAAAGTTACCTGTACAGCAATGACATCAGGATCAAAGCTTTGGATGAATTTAGTGAACTCAGGCCAGTCGTTTTTAACACGAATAAGCAAACTATTTGCATTCCAGGTCAAAAACTTCAATGGTTCTTTCTTATCCATCGCTTCGTCACTACTCTTTCCTTCTTGTTGATCTTCTGCTGTTCCGGATGAAGATAGGGAAGGTTTCTTGGATGGTCCATCCTTCTCTATTGGCTTAAAAAACCGCTTCATCCTCTGCAACTAACTCAATTTTTCCAAAGAATTTGTGCTGAGTTCGAACTTCAGAGTGGGAGTTTGGGAACTTGAAAGCTGAAACTGCAAGCTGATTGGCGTTGGTGCCTGCGTGTGCCGTGCTTTTTATTTTCTCTTATTATTTGTAAATCGAATTTAATAGAAAATTTGAAAAATAGATAAAACCCGTCAACGGTGAAGGATGATTTCCATCTATCTTATCGAACCCTAGATATTAATTTCATTGTTCACTCTCACTATTATTTTTGGAAGTCTAAAATACCACTCTCTGATCTCTCTCCCTATTGAAATGGTGGATCATATGGTGAAAAAATATTGTGAAAATTTCACAAAAAATAAATATTAAAAAAATTACATTATTAACTATTTGCAGGATATCTTTTACAAAAGAGTTTTTTTTACGTGTGGGTCCATTTAGTGTACTATAAACTAATCTTACATGTGTATTCAAATTTCAAACGTGAAGGGACCAAAATGACCCTTAGGTTATTTAGTACATTGTGTTAATATATGATTTTAAAAAGAAATAATTGATCATTAAGCATTAAGCATTAAATATATGATTAAATATATATAT
Organism: Hakea prostrata; assembly: GCF_041222555.1. NCBI lineage: Eukaryota > Viridiplantae > Streptophyta > Magnoliopsida > Proteales > Proteaceae > Hakea > Hakea prostrata. Next base: position 15,418,324 of record NC_142607.1, on the reverse strand, counting down.
ATAAAAAAATAAAAATAATAATACAATGTATTAAATAACTTGAAGGGCATTCTGATCCCTATACATTTTAAATTTGAATATATTTAACAACTAACGTGTTAGTCCGTAATATATTGCAGAAATTATTGGATTCACAAAACTAATCAAAACTATAATTTTTTTTCTCCCCTTTAGATATTTTTACCCCTTACACCACATTAGGCAACCATGAAAACATAACACAAAAGTCGAGCATGTGGGGTTTTTTGGGTTGAGGTTGCATAAAGAGGATGATGATTACTAGAAATATTGGTTGGCTAAGGGTAAAAATGTCAAAAATAAGATAAAAGTCATTATTTTGATTAATTTTGTATACCCATATAGTTGATTTTAGCTAATTTTTGTTACAACATTTAGTGATTAATTTTGTAAAGAAAATTCTAAAAGGAGTTAATCATGTAATTTTCAATATTCGCATGATACCCTCTTTAGTTTTCATATATGGAATGGGAAAATTACATAATGCAACCCCGCTTAGCAACTGCATAAAATTTGAGTAACTTTAAAATGAAGATACCAGTTGCTGATTTTGCCATGGTTTCATTCAAGATACATCATAACCAAATCAAAAGGTTTTATCCCCAGAAAAAGCAGATCAAGAGAAGAACTTGACTCCATGATTTATAATAACTACTAGATCACAATACTGTTTCTGCTTTGAATGACTAAACAAAACTACTTACACCTGCCAAAACATTTTAAAGCACACTAGTTAAGTTGTTATACTAACCATTATATAATAAGTTTTAGCTCTACTAATACATTGATCTGGAAACTAGAAGAGATGGAAACCAGTGAATGACAACACAAACTGAATAAGAACAAGTGCAGAAAGCCCAGATTTGGTGATTGCATGGCCCAAAACTCCTTCAGATGACTGAGATGATTCATCCTCTTCAGGCGACATAACCCTGATGATCATCTTCTGTCCTCTCTTGCAGTGCCCTGTAACTCCACTGATGAAATAAAAGAACCCAGAACGATCAAACTGATATACTGTGTTTCCATCGTTGGAGAAGAACATAGGATGTGTGGAATCGCATTTGTTGTACTCTGAGACTCTCACCACCATCACTGAATCTTTTGCATACTTGAAACCTGCAAAAACCATGAAATACCCAGAAAGAAATTGCAGATTCAAATTCAAACTATGTAAGATCAGAAAAAGCCCACATTAAGAAATTACTTACGGATGCTATCTCCAATCCTGAACCTGTTTTTGGTGGCCCATTCGTTGTAAAGTCTGGTATGATTTGCAGGGGGAACAACCCAACCTTTGGTACCACCTACTTCAAATTCAAAGGATGAAACAGTTAAATTTTGAAGAGAAAATGACAAGCAAACGATGAGGATAACAGGAATTGCTTTAGCAGAACCCATCTTGAATAGCTTAGAGGGAAACGATTTTGTGATGCTGTTGTGTAGTATTTGGAAGCAGAGAAGCAGAAAATCTATCAACGAGGGATGAAATGTTCTGGGTTTGTAGTTGGTTGGTTTATAAATAACTGTATTAATTACTACCTGAAATCTGGATTTAAATGTAGTAGTGGAGGAGAGGTTAATTGCAGAGTTGGTTATTACCATGAAAACTGCAAAAGATAGACATGGAGGTAGTGGGAGGCAACGGTCTCTTCTGCTTCACTCGCTTGATTTGACTCGGTCCAATACGTGAGAGAAAAGTAAAAGCCCGTGAGACGCGAGACATTCATGAATTCAAATTGCTGGATTAGCCGGGTTAACTCGGAATGATTGGGCTGAAGCTGAACCAGAAGCTTCAACCGTTTTAGTTTTTCTTTTTTCGTAGCAAACACAAAAATTTCAGGACACTTTAGTCATTTTTGAGTCTAGATCATCTCCCCCTTTGCTCTCCGATGAGAATTACAGAGGGACCTACAGGGTTAAGATAATGGTTTTTTTTTTTTTTTTAATGTTTTATATTTCTTATTTGTAAGCTCCACATAATTTGTGATAGTAAAAGCATTGGAGGAGTACATAATGCTCCTGGAGATGATCTACACTCATAATTTTTTGGGGATAAACAGGACACTCTAATATATGAATATATAATCTACAAAAAGTTTACAAAGGAGAGGTATTTGATATATTACTAAGTAAGAGGGGAAGTAAGTGACATTATCCAACTAAGAGAGGATCTAAGTGTTATTTGTTCAGTTAAGAAAGGAGGTAAGTGATATTTATCTTTTTAATAATTAAAGATATTTTGTATTTAAACTATGATATTTTAGTTTTAATAATAGTTTTAATTGAAGATAATATAGTATTTGGTTTAAACTAAAAAAATGTTTTCAACCCTAAGGAAAATTTGGGGTTTTAGAAAAACATTTAATGGAAAAAATTAAATTTAACGAAAAAATTAACAAATGGAGGTGTTTGATATATTTGCTAGGTAAGAGGGAGACAAGTGACATTATCTAACTAAGAGGGGGTACAAGTGCTACTTGTTCAGCTAAGAGAGGTGGTAAGTGATATTTACCTTTATTTTTATAAATGAAATCATTTTAAACTCTCCTCAAAACATGCTTGGAAAAAAAAATATATATGAGATTTCCCGTCTCAAATAATTTGTAATTCTTATTCAGGAAAAAAAATATTTCTGTAGAAATTTGTAAAGGTAAAAATATTATTTTTTGTCTTATTCATGATTTTTTTTTCTTCTTCTTTTGCCTATTTTTATCAGTGTTTTTATAGTTTTATTTTTTGGTAACTGTTTTATTTATTATTTTTGTTAAAATTTCGGTAACCCTAAGCATGAAATCATCAACCAACAAGAGAGATGTAACAACAAATAGACAAACGGAAAGGGTGTTTTACCAAATAATACAAAGCATCGGTCAAAGATAGGTGACTTGTTGAGGTGGACTGTGGCACCAAACGATATCCCAGAAAAGAAAGAGAGGCTTGAGCAGAAACTACTATTTGAGTGTTGAACTATTGACAAAGAAGAGAGACTTGAAGTTGAACTGAAGCACAGATCTCGTGAGATGTGATGCTGTGTTGGAAGACTTGAAGTTGAGCTGAAGCTCAGATCTTGTGGGTCGTGACACTGTTGGAATTTGAGTTTAGGATTCACTTCACATGGTCACCTTGAAGATAGCCAAATTCTATCCGAAGAGATGGCCTACTGTGATGTTGATGGAGGTTGCCCCAGCGATTACATCGCCATTGTCTTTTCAATTCTCGCCATGATCATGTGGGTTTGTTTCCACTTCCTTCTTTACTCTTGCAGTCAGCGTTATATGACCAATTAGTGGGTCTCTTTCGCCTAGATGTTGAACAAAAGTAATTCTAGAAGGAACTGTATGAAAGTTTCAATTAACAAACTTGTTTGTTTACCTAATTGCGTTTGGTTTCTCATGCGTTTCATTTCCAAGTGAACTAGAACTCTAGAAGTGAGTTATCTTTCTTAATATTGATCATCAATGAGTAAAAGCAGCAGAGAAAGTACTTGAGGGCGTCTACGGTAGTAGAGCTTACCCATCGCATGTAAAGTCACTAATGCCGGTAGATGCTCTCAGCTAAGTCCGTGGAGGTGACTCGATCACTGCTAATGAATAAATGGTGTTCTGCTGTTTATTCCATTTTTATTGTTATTCTTGAGATTGATTTGTCTTTAATTGTGCTGTGCATCTAGTCAGGCTGCACAATAACTAGTTCGCTGTGTCGTCCAATTTTTAGCTTGACGTATCAAATAGAATATGCTGGGTTCTGAGTGGATATTTGTCCTCACAAATAAGTGATCCTGTCGCACTGTTGTGTGTTTATTAGAATAAGAAGCTTAAAATCCTCGATGGGTTGCTCAGTTGGCTAAAAACCAACGCTTCATAGTGTTATGTAAAGAGTTCGAATCCCCTCGGGGTATGGGTGAAGACCTACCTCCTAAGCTGGCCAGGGCGAATCTCAATTAAAAAAAAAAAATAGGCTTAAAGTGGTAAATAAATTTTTAAATGGATTTCCAGTCGCAGTTTTTGTGAAAGCACCCTGCTGCCTCACATTGTCACTCAGAGAGCAAAGCCAGGGGAGTGAATGGATTAGCTAACACAGTGTCATAGCAGTAATGATGGTTGCTAGGTGCTCTGTGTTTCTGATGGACTGGCCTCTGTAATTTAGAGATGGCATATGTAAGCTCAATTTTGAATTGAAAATTCACTGAATACTGTCATATATTTTACATCTGCTTTATCATTGTCAGCTGACAAAAATAAATGGACTTTATATGTTGTGGCTTATTATGAAGAGGTTTAGTCTTTCAGAACAGGGAGGACAAGATACTGTAAATGGATAACACTGTCAAAAGGAACTATGCCATAACATTCTGTAACAAGATGACTATGGGGGACAAAATGTAGTATGCAGGTTTGAGTAACAATGGCAAGCATTGTGGGAACAGTAGCAAAGTAGAACTCAACTGCAATAGAAGGCACTTTATTTTGTGGATCAATGGATTTGTTGAAAGCATCTTCTTTTGTTAAGTGAAAATGTCTGAACAAAATATCAAAGCATCTTGGGATGTCCTTGTTTACAATGAGACTTGAAAATTAATTGAAATGCTGAAGTTCTCCTTAGGCCTATCCTATGTTGCCGATGATGTTTCCTACTCATATGGAGATAAAGTATATGATGGGTGTCTTTCTCCCTTGATTAATCTTGTTTCGTATCTTCCAGTCCTCAGTTAATTCAGTTCTTATTTATTTCGATACTCATTAAGTAGATATAAATTCATAAATGATTATGAATATATGGAGGTGTAGTATTTCTCTGATCTTTTAAAGTTTTTTTGGCTACCTAGGTACAACAGAGGATAATGTTGCACAAAGAATTAGAATAGAGTGGATGAAGTGCTGGGGTGCGTCAAACATATTGTGTGATCTTTACATATTCCATTAAAACCACAGAGAACTTTATAGGACAGTTATACTGGCCGACATTGATGTATGGAGCTGAACACTGGGAAGTTAAAAAAACATACAAACTTAAATTTAGCTGAAATGAGGATCTGAAGATGGATGAGTGGTAAAACTGTTGAAGACAAAATAAGAATGAACAAATTATAGCTAATTAAGGAGTAGATTGAAACATTGGAAGTTGCAAGAAAGTCATTTGAGGTGGCATGAATATGTGTGATGGAGGCCTTTGAATGCTCCAGTCCAGAGGGTTGTTTTGATTGGATTTGAAAGGTGCTTAAAGTTCCATTGATTGGCTTCAAATGATTCTGAGTGGCAATGAAGAAAGATATGCAGAGTTTGGCTTCAACTAGAACTGATTGGAGAAGAAGGGTGCATGTAGTTAAATCCATTTAGATGGGATAAGGCGGAGTTGAGTTGAAATGACATTCTTTGTTGTTTCTTTCGATTTATTGGGATGCTATTTCACTCTGTCTTTTTCTTTTCCTTATACAGTTATGCTTGATTTGAAATATTTGTATGTTTACAATTTTTCTCCTGTTTCAGGCTCCTTACTCATTCAATTTTACCCTTTATAATTCACAAGGTACCTCGCACCAAAGGCAGTAGCTTCTGGCTCCCAATAATTCAGATAATTGCCAGCTTCAACCTGCTATTGTCGATAGTGGTCAGATATGTGGCATTCTGCTTTCAGTTGTGTCTTTTAGTATTGTTTAAGGACCTCATCCCATTGTTTACGAGTGAATAGTGCCACATTTTATGCAGCTTTCTGTAAAGTTCCTCCAGTTCAAGAAAAGGAATTGGTGGCAGTCCTGCTATATTTGGGCAGGTAGTTTCTTTTATTAGCAGGTCCTTTCATGCTACTCCTTTTCCTGAGGGCATGTAGTTAGTTTCTCTGTAGAAAAAAAAATTTATGTCTAGAATTTTCTTTCCAGTTTGGTTTGAAGGTCCATTGGGATTTGGTTTGCTGATGAGCTGTCGCATTGTACAAGCTTATCAACTGTATCACCTTTTTGTCAAGTAAGTCCTAAATTCTTATACTCAAGATAGTAAAATGATGATGGGCCTGAAATCATTACTAAATCCTGCTTGCATACTATCCATGTAATAATTTATCCTCACATTCAATTGATGGGCCTGTGGATTCCAGGTGGTAGAAAGTTTTGCCTCACAGAGAGGATATCTTTGATATCATCTTACTACTGATCTTTCCCAATATTAGAGGTTGCGACCCAGAATTCTGTTATTCAGTTGGCATCTGTTCCTGAGACATGTTAAATCCTGTAATATCAAATTCTCTTTCAATACCACAATCCATGTTCCTTTTGTTTGAAATAAGCAAGACCCTCACTGTTAATACAAAAATAAGTACCATGCATGGAACTGAGGTTACCGTGAAAACCGACAGGTAATTTGTAGGCCTGTTGCATGGAATCTATACAAGCATGAAAGCATATAGTCCAATACTCTAAAATATCAAATGATATTCTTTTATGAACAATAACTGTTGGAATCACATGCCCTTGGTCTTTCCTTGTACTTCTGCTGCCTACCCATCCCTGGTGTGGTTGGTCATACCTTTCAAGATTATACAATCTGGCTTTCCCTTCTCTTATCAACTATTGTGTGTTTTGCCTGCTTTTTTTTCTTCTTCCTTTTTTTTTTTTTTTTTTTTTTTTTTTTTTTTTTTTTTTTTTGTGTATTCTTTTTAAAATTTATTTATTTTCATAACATCCATTGATCTCAACATTCTCATCTTGCTTTGGAACTGCTGCAGATCTCTACTTGGTTAGTTTTTCCCCTCTCAATGGTTTAACCTGATTCATGAATCACTGAACCCCTACTTTGGATGGAGACTTTATGGATATTTAGGACTAGTAAAGTTAGAATCTAAAAAGCAACAGGCCAGAGAAAGGAGACGAAGAAGATGGGCAAAATCATGAGGTAGTAGAGAGGCTGTGTGGTAAATGAACAATCCTATTCCAACAGCCAATGGTTGTTATAATAAACTGATTTGACCGCATAGCTGAAATGAACCCTTTCGCTAGCTAAGTTACAGTCTAATAACAATAAGAACCTAAAGCCTAGTTAGTAGGAAAGGTAAGAAACAGTAAAAAACTGAACTACTTAGATGAATGTACAAACCCTTGGTACAGAGGTCCATGAACACCCATGGACCGACAACCAAGGCACACACACTACAAGAATTATGGTAGCAGGATCTTTCTTTTTATATATGTTTCCTTATGATTACTTGATTCTATTTGCTTACATCTCTTATCCTTTACTGTCCTGGTGGAGTTTGGAGGACTGGTCAACATGTGTCATATTGCTGATATTTTCTTTGCTTGTTTTCTTGTTTATATTAGGCGGCATTTACCTCCAATCAGCTCATTTATCTTACTTCCAGTGGTTCTCTTGCCATGGATTGCTGGTGGTGCATGTAAGAGTTATTATGTTGAAGTACTCCTTTAATTGTAAGGCCTTTTGATTGAGTGCAACTTATATTTTGATTCATATATACTTAATTGGTAAAATCAGATCTAAATGCCAGAACAAGCATTTACACCTTAAGCAATTCTCTTTGATATGCTATTTGAGCTAAAACAATTCTGTTGTGTTTCATTTATGAATATAATCTTAATTAGGTGCATGTAAGCATGTAAGTTTTGTGGTCTAAAGAATAAATGAAGTGTTAATGCTATATCTTATCCTTTTATGATCCATTTTGGTCTCTTTTACCATTGCTAACCAACTACTCATTATCAGTATTGCTTTTTAGTCTCCCCCCCCCCCCATTTGTCCACAAAGGAAAGATAACGTACAACAGAACCTCTAAAAACAAGCACCACTAAGACTCCCCCTATTGTGGTATGTTTCTTAACATATTATTAAATTATGCAGTATTGATCAATAAAGATTGTGGTGTTCTAATCTCTTTCTCTCTCTCTCTCTCTCTCACTCACTCTCACTTTCCTGTTGAAAACTTTGCCAATCATTTTTCCCATGAAAATTAAAATATATGTTACTGATTGCATCTTTTTTTTTTTTTTTGGGTGCCAGAGTTGGGTTAGGGCACTTTTTGTTGTTGAATGCATTTTTCTGCTAACTGATAAACTGATTTTCAGTTAAATCATAATATTTCTGATCTCCATACCTCTTCCTTTCTTAGGCTTAGATATTTTAATTTCTTTAGTAGTTTCCATAATCACCATCAAGGTATATCCTACAAGGTTTCTAAGTTTTTCTTTCCATCAGATATCCATATAATCCCTTACTGGACATTCTGAAGTCTAGCTTCAGCAGTGGGTGTTATTTATGAATTTTATTTTGTGAGAAATTTGCTTGCAAAACACACCTAGACCAGTAGATGGACATTATTTCTTTGGGATGACGGATCTTGATATTTGGATGTGAGAGTATTCAGTTATGATTTCATTAGGACCTATTAACATTTATGGGTTATCAATTTAACATCTATTTACCAGAAAATAAAAATTAGCATCTCATCTCCAGTGTCAAAACTGAAGTTTTTATTTGTTCAATAGAATCAAAATTTTAACATAAGTGCCAGCCCTAGTAAGCCTTCTCTGTGGTACTGCTTTGCAATTTCATAAGGTCCTTGAGAGTATATTCTTTCACCCTTATATCTCCTAACATTTCACAATGCTTCTGTTTACTAAATTCAAACTTTTATAATAACTAGAGGATTCCATGTGTGTTCTGTATTTTATTCTTTCTGAAGTCTGCGTTAAGGGCAAGATGACATTGCACCAATCTATTAGTAGGATCTTTTAATCACTATTCAACTCCTTTCTTTGTTCTCCTCCTTCCATATTGCAGTAACTTTTTGTATTATTATTATTATTTTTTTAACTAGTTGCCTCCTATGCAGTTATTCATACAAAGAAGCCTCTGAATCCTCGGTGCCACATGAGGAGTCAGTGGACAATCCCAGTGGTATGCCTACACATACTGTACGTTGCAGCTATGATGGTGATTGCACGGGCTCTTAAGCACATTGAGTTCAGGTTCCATGAATTCAAAGATCTTCTGAAGGGAATAGTTGTCTCTGCATTCTCTGTTGGTATTTTTTTTGCATCTTTTCTGAGGCTTTACCATTCATCTGATTCTTGTTCCACCATATGACTCTTTCTTACCCATACCCATACCCTTAGTGATCTTCCTAAAAGATTCAGGATCCATGTAAAGGTTTCTGAAAAAAGTGGGCGTTGAAGAGATATTTTCTTCATTTTCTGACAAAATGCTACTCCTCTGTCTTGGCTTCTTGTGCCAAGTGCAAGACAATAAGCTTGACCCAAGCAGAACCTTTTTGAAGGTAATGCAGAGAATACTTTGTGTGTATTGTGCATATTTTTGGGAGTCAGTTTGCTCCAAGAATATGATTTTATAGTTTGACTTTTGGGATTGATGGGTGTATGCACCTGTTTCTACCTGGGAAAACTGGGGTCTATCATCTATGATGATCTACTGCCCTGTATGCTTCATCTATGATGATATACTGCCCTATATGCTTTGTTTGGTGTGCCTGTACATATTCTACTTAAGTCTCTTTGTCAAGCCATTTAGGTCTGTTTGTTCTTTTGAATCTTCTGGCTGGAGAATATACAGGGTACTTTGCTTGATGCATTTGTATGAAAGAAACTAACCAAGCAGTCCTCCACATTCTTTGAAGTTTTGAAATCCCAATTAGGTTTTGATCCTGGGTTTCAACCGGATTGAAACTGAGGGAACTTGGAGATTTTGATCAATTTTGACAAAAATCTCCAACCATGCCATTATGTCATGTCAATAGGGTTTTATTTTAATCATCTACTTCTGTGTCTAAAGCATTAGTCAATTTTTATTTTTTTCATTCCATTTACCCCCAGATTAAATGCCATTATTTTTTCTTACTTCCAGGAGTATGGGTCGTTGCTTACATTGTGAATGAAGTCCATGAAGATATTCCATGGCTTCAAGTGGCCTCCAGATTTCTGCTACTTGTGACTGTATGCCTATTTCACTGCTTTATCTCTTATAATTTTTGACATCTAGAAGGCTCCAGTTAACTTTTGGAATGAAATCTATACAATTCTTTTAACCAACAAAAAAGAAAAAGAACTTCTGTACGATAGTTTTCCTTAGCTAATTTGCTTCTACTTGATAATACATGTTCTGATCTGGCTATTTTTTTCAACAGGCAAGTATTCTTGTACTTGCTTTCTTCTCAATGTCAATCTCTCAACCTTTGCTCTCACAAATGAGCTTGAAGAGAAACGAACCCCCGGAGTTTGAGTCAATGGGTCAGGCTTTGGGTATACCAGATAGTGGCCTACTCATACAGAGGGAACACACACCAGAAATAGATATTAATGAACCACTAGGGAAGCTTCTTCTGAACAGACGGTTTCGTCAATCATTCATGGACTTTGCTGACAGGTCCCTCATCCCATTACCTTCCTCTTTTCTTAATTTACCATTAAGACATTCGAGACCTAAATGTTTATTTTCAATGCCAGAAGAGAATGTAATATTTTACATTTTTTTCTCTCCGTATAATTGCAGTTGCTTGGCTGGGGAAATTGTACATTTCTATGATGAAGTGCATGAACTTGGTAAAATACCTCTTGTTGACTCTGTAAGAAGGGTCTACATGGCACGCCACATTATTGAGAAATACATAGACACTGGTATGTTCTCTATCCAGGCAGTTCGATTTCAGTTATGGTTCCGCTAAACCCAAGGGGGCTAGCAGAATTGGCTTGGGTGCTGGTCGAGATCAACAGGTGACCTGTGTTTGGCTCCTTTTTCCTGCTTGGGCCAACTCATCTTGAATTTATTTAGTTTTCTACATGAATCCTTGACACTGGGGCTTAAGCAAGGCCCCTTAGGCGAGCCATACCCTCAGCGATAAAAGATTTAATGTTTGGATCATCTCATGTTTGACTTTTGGCAGTGCCTTTAATCTAAGAAACTGCTTGGGTTAATGATCATGTGCCTATCGTGGTTTGAAATGTCTCCTCACCACCCCACTCCCTGAGTTGGAAAAGTGACAATTTTATTAGAGATAACTGATTTCTACTGTTGGTCCAACAAAATGGGTGGTGGGTGCCCCAACTAGACCCTAGAAATGGCAAAGTAGCTAATGCCACTGCATTTGCTAGCCTTGGGCTTCAGAGAGTAGATTCGAAGGGGATAGGAAACTGCAGTATGGTCAAATGATGTTACAGATAGTTCATGTCAGCTGTTATTTTGATTTTATTTTATTTTGGTTGTTATCCTTTTAAAGGTTCCTAATTAATTAGAGCAAAAGTTTCTATTCTTAGTCCCAATTGCTGGCAATGGATAGCAATTTCATTGGCTGTTCATTGGAGTAGCTACAGAGGATGTTCTTGAAGGTAAGGTTAAGCATTGCTGTAATAGTCATCCAGATCAACTCAGTCATGTTGGCTGCTAAATCAAATCATATTATCCTTATACTTGATTTTGGCCCCTTTTGAAGCCCTGGACTTCATGGGACCTAATCTATTGGTGACCCTGTGCAATCATTGATGCAGGTGCAGCAATGGAAGTGAACATCTCTCACCGAACCAGGCAAGAGATTTTGGGTACTTCTGATTTGGCTTGCCTGGATCTCTTTAATGGTGCAATAAATGAGCTGGTTCAGCTGATGAAAACGGTATGATTCTGACTACCTTTAACTTGGTTTTTTTTTTTTGTTGGGGTGGGGTGGGGGGGGAACTCTTTACTAGTGCAATAAATGAGCTTGTTCAGCTGATTGAACCTAGTATGATTTCCGCCCCCCCCCCCCTCCAATGGTTAAAAAGGTATGTTAACTTGGATTTTACTTCTCCCCCACCCCCCCCCCAAAAAAAAAAAAAAAAAAAAAAAAAGAAAAAGGATTTTACCAATTATGAAGACTAGCATCCATGTTTTCCTCGGAAAATTGTAATAATAGTATCTGCAAACTTGACTCTTTAGCTTTTCATGTGTTTTGAAGAACTTAGTGAGAGACTATTGGTCATCCATGTTCTTCATCAAGTTCAAAGAAGAATCTCAACCAAAATCAGAGGACCGTGAGCTCATGGAGCAAGTGACTGGGTGGGACAGCTCTCCAAGGGTTAGCTCTGTTCATGCTGCTGATGATCCTTTTCGCCAAGAACATCCCTCAAGAGGCTCTGGTTTCTAGTCTGATGTATTTATGTGAGCCACATTTAAACCACGTGCTGCACTTTGATGGAGCAAGTTGGATTAAATATCTGCAGTCTTCTGGAGGTTATTCCCAAACAACCCCCTCCCCAACCCCACAAGAAGAACAAGGAAAACCCTGTTTGCCTGGTGAGAAGCTTGATAGCAGAAGAAGGAATTGGTATGATAAATGTAGTAAGGTAAAGCAAAAGTGGAAAAAAGAAGAAATGTGTGCATAGGGAGGATGACAAGCCAATTTTGTCTCTCAATCATAGGAAGAATCTATAGGTTATACAGTGAAAACCTCATATATAATCTGCAGTGGAGGATGAAAGGCTGATTTTGACTCCTAATCATAGGAAGAATGTATAGCTTATGAAGTGAAAACCTGAAATGTAATCTGAAACTCTCATTGTTTCCTTGGTCCTAGCTGAACTTAAACGTGAAATCAGCTGGGATTTGGCTGATCATCATGGTTTTGTATCCAATCTAGCTCACTTACCCAGTCATCAATGGTTTGAATGATTGACTGAGGAATTGCATGGCACAAAGGAAAACACAGGGGTTGAAGAATGGGAGAAAGGAACCAGGGAGAGAGGCTGTGGGCGTAGGATACAACCGCAGGAGGTTAGAGGAAGGCTCCACTTGTGATTTCCTATTACATTAAAAACTGTTTTTCTCTTTGAATTTAAAATTGATGTTTTAAGAATAAAACAAGAAAGCACTGAAAATGTATTTCTCTTCTTTAACAAGTTTTCCTTCCTTCTTTTCTGGGTAATCTATTTCCCTTTTGCTTGCAATTAGACCAGAGCACCTAACCTTGATATATTCAGGTGAACCTTGGAAAGGGTTACAAGCTGGCCTGTTAGCATGAATAATGAAAACTACCAGATGTCGTAAATGAGTTGGATTTTCAAAATTGACTTTTGAGTATCCATGTTTCTTTTTCTTGTCACTTTAGCTTAAATAAGTCATTTAATTACTTTTATTATCATCTTAAAGTTGACATTTCAAAATGACATTTTCCTGTAACTAATGTGACATAAATTTCTCCTTACATGTATAATTTTTAAAAAGAAACAAAAAAAATCTCACAATAAGGTGAGATTAAAATATTTAGTTGGTGATTGAGTGAACCTTTGATGAAATTTTTTGTTGGTTGGAGACAAATTTGCAACATAATAGATCATATTGTAAGGGTGACTGGCTGAAGCCAGCGACAAAGGGACTGATTATAAACTTAAGTGTTATCTGATGAAAGAGGACATGTATGTCTTAAGTCTTAATCATAACAAAAACATTTTAGATTAAATAATAATAAAAAAAGTAACCACATAGTCAATTCTTTTTAATTAAAGAACAAGCTAGGATAGTTCAATATTAATTGACACTACAGGGTTCAGTGTTTGTCTATTTGGATTGACAATATCAACACAGATTTTTTCACTCAAATCATGGAAATCTTGTTGACATGAACAACTTTTTTTTCACTCAAATTATGGAAAGTCTTGTACACATGAGTTGCCTTGTGTTTGGATTTGGATTCCAACAATATTTGTGTGGACTGCATGACTTGAATTAGAATAAAAAATTTATGTATGACACCCCACGAAATGATAAGAATAGTTCCCATCCATGTCACTCGTTTGGACCGAAATTACAATTTTGACTAGCAAATTTCATTCTCTTTGGGACTTGAATGAGAAGGGTAAAAATGTTTTTTATTGACTTAACCCATAAATTCTCGACAATTTTGAGAAGTTGCATGAGATCAAATATCCAAAACTTGAAGTTTCAACAAGTCCAGTTGATTATAACCTGAACTGATCCATATCAACTAGAATCCCATGGATTCAACCCTAACCCTAGAAATGGCTATGGAATCCTAACTCTGTTTGAGATTCTACAATTTAAGGAATTTAGTGGCAATTATCTAAACTGTCCGAAAGTTCAAAATATCACAACAGTACCTTCTGACTATCTCTATAGCCGAAAAATAAAAAAATTCAGAACCGGGTGAAGAGGAATTGTTAGCGGGACCTAAGAAAAAAAAAGAAAAAAGACTGTATATGTATAGGGCATTTCTGGCAGGAATTTATGCTTGTATCACTCATTAATTTGCTCAACGGATCAACCACCATCCATATTCATTCATGTCATCATGAGTAATCATGTTCTACCTGGATATGAAACTCGTCAATTCAATGTTCACCTGCTCCTGCCTACTTGGAGCTACTTCGCCTACTCCTCTGTTCCCTCCAAATTAATTTCCATTTAAAAGGAAAGCTACCGATACTTAACCATAAACCACCTTCTGTGTAAGCCACCTTCTCTGTTCCTATGTGATCATTATCTGTTTCTTGTCATATCTTCCTAACCTCAACAAATCCTAACTAATTTGTACAATCCCAGATTGGGTTCTTTATATAGAGCCTTCTTTTCTTTCTGAGCAGATCCGAACACAGGAAGAAATCACCATGGAGTTCTGTTTCCTTCTGGAGCATCTCAAAGCTCAACCCATTTGGGTTCTTTGCTTATCTCTTCTGGGTTTCATGTGTTTGTCGAAATCCACCTTGATTGTTCTTCGTTGGGTTTACATTTCTTTTCTCCGACCTGGTAAGAATCTCAAGAAATACGGGTCTTGGGCGCTCGTGACGGCACCCACTGACGGCATTGGGAAGGGCTTCGCCTTCCAATTGGCAAGAAAAGGACTCAACTTGGTTCTGGTGGGTCGCAACCCTGATAAATTGAAGGACGTTTCGGATGCTATCAAGGCGAAGTTTGGGAAAACCCAGATCAAGAATGTGGTGGTTGATTTCTCCGGCGACCTTTCTGAGGGGGTTCGTCGGATTCAGGAAGCCATCGAAGGTTTGGATGTTGGCATTCTCATTAACAACGTCGGCGTTTCCTACCCCTATGCGAAATTCTTTCATGAACTGGATGATGAGCTGATGAAGAATTTGGTTCATGTTAACATTGAAGGCACTACCAAGGTAACCCAAGCAGTTCTTCCCGGTATGCTTAAGAGAAAGAAAGGCGCAATCGTCAATATCGGTTCTGGGGCTGCCATTATTATACCTTCAGATCCACTTTATGCTGTTTATGCTGCCACGAAAGCGTAAGTCTTCATTTTCCCTCATTTTATTTCTTTTTCTGATTTATGCTGTTACGGAAGTTCTTTTTCCTAGTTTTGATTGTTTTTTCTGAAAATTCTGCGTCTTTTTGCCGCGAGTTTTTTGGGACTGGTGAAGTTGTATGTAACTGTGTCCTTGACCAGCCCGCTGCTACTTTGCTTGCATCTCAAGACACTATCAATAGGCTTTTATAGTTTATTACTTCTTGGTGGTTTGTTATTGAGGAGATCTGTTCTCTTTTGCTTTCTGAATGAAGTATTTTTTTCTCTATGTTTTCAGGTATGTTGATCAGTTCTCAAGATCCCTCTATGTGGAGTACAAGAATAGTGGGATTGATGTGCAGTGCCAGGTATGCAATATGTCTTTAAAATTTGTAGATAAACTGTTCCTTTCGACCTTTTCTCTCTTTGTGTGCTGGGATGACTAGCTGATCTGATTGTTTTGGGACTTTCAACTCCTAAGGATAGAATGATGGTTTATATTTGCCTTATAGAATTTTAACATTTTAGGAAGATATCGGAAGTTGCAGTTAGTTTGATGACAGCAACAACATAGCTGCATCTCAGTTAAATGAGGTCGGCTACACGGATAGTTTGATGACAGCAACAATATAGCCGCATCTCAGTTAAATGAGATTGGCTACATGGATCTTTGTTCTCCAATTCTCCCTATTTGGAGTCATATATTGTACAAGACCTATGCTATGCATGCCTTTTCCCACTACTGTTGAGTTTATTTTAGGTCCGCCCAAACATTGGATTTAGTTTGAAATCTTTAACAATTTTTAGTCTGAGTTACTTCTTGGCCTTATTGAATTTCATATCTGATTGTATGACCAGAAAATCAGTAGTTATTGGCATGCCTTCTTGGATTTTAAGTACTTATTTTGTATGGAACTGATGGACCCATGATATCACATTGTAATGCTTATGGATCAGAATGGGCATAACCGAAAAAATTCATTTGTGGTGATAACATACCATATGTAAAGAATTTGATTGAATCACATGAGCTTAAGAAAAAATTTCCTTTTTTGGGGTTGGGGTTGGGTGTGAATGCTTGAAGAAATGAGGTTCTGAATGTCATTATCTATATGGGGAAGAGACCAGCCAGTTAGGGCATGTGAAAGCTGCCGGAGACTTACAACTTGGGTTACAGTTTGACTCCTACACCATAATCGCTGATTTCTTGTCAATCTTGTTTCACTCGTCTTCTTTCTAATTTATTCTGCCATGTGCTTATTCTTTATGTTTTTTTGTACTTTCTCTTGTCAAGGTTTCAAATATTGATTTTGAGCTTGCTTCCACCTTGGCTTTATGATTTGGATTTTTTCACCCCCTTGATCTCCACCCCCTTCTACCCAAAAAGCAAAAACTAATAAATATAGAAAAAAGAAGAAACATATCTGACTCTCAAGAAAAGAAGAGGAAGCTGATTCATCAGGTGGAAACTGGAGACTATCCAATTTTCGCATATACTACTTTGAGCACATTGTATTCTTAAGTAAAAGCCAGTGGAGCAGAAGTTTATAGGGTTTTTGTTGGGTAAAATTATTTAAGAAACAGAATTTTTTTAATTAGAATATTGACGTTTATTTGTTTTGATGGTCTGGATCCCAATGACATACTATGGTTTAGGAATTATTTGGTGAATTTGTAATTTGGTAACCTTACACTGCATTATGTATCCTCTGTTTGTGAGACGGCAAGTTTAGAAAATAAGAAGTGATATATTATGGAAAACAGTCTGTGACTTTAACTGGGGTGGGGCTTTCATCATGTTATGAAGATTCTCACTTGGATGTCTCATCTGATCTGTATATTTGTAGTTGTCTTTCATGATATTCATTAAAGTGTCCCCTTCCCCTGTCCCCACCGAGAAAAACCTTTGCTCTTCCCGACCGAGAAAAACCTTGTCACTGTGATATGTATTCTCTGCTGTGTTGAGCTGATCTTTATGTTTTTTGGGCTTCTGGGCGGGTTCTTTCATGTAATTGATACTAATGCAGTAAGGGACTACACTCCCCACCAAGAAAAACATTGCCTCTGTGACTTGGATTCTAATCTACATTGAGCTGTTCTCTACGTTGTTGTTGTTGGCTTTTTTTTTTTTTTTTTGGGGGGGGGGGGTGGTTTGGGTGGGTTATTTCACGTAATTGATAGTAATGCACATTGTTGTCTACTTCTAGTCTTTGTTTCATAGGGCTCTTCTGACAATTCTTTTTGTTCCTTTTATCTCTTATGTCTCCATGATGTTAGAACAATGGGTACTTCTAAGTGAAATGTCCATTGTCCATTTTTTGGTGTTTGCTTATGTCTTATATCTACCGGTTTGGGAATACTTTTCTCTAGTTTCTCATCCTTGTGGGTCATGCTTCTGGTCCTTGGTGGAAATCCCCTGACTTCGAGCTTCTATAACTGTGAATTCTGTTTCACCTTTAGTGTCACTTTTCGTATGTTATGAATCTTTTATTTGTGAGTTTTGTTTTAAAATTTTCTCTTTGGAATTTCAGTTATTCTTGTGATATCACTTAGGGTTTATATAATTACACTTTTGGTACATCCATTTGGGTTTTTTTTTCTTCTTTTCTTTTCTTTTTTCCCCCCATGATATTATAGTCCATAAGCTCTTCACCTAAATTGTGTCACAAGGTTGTGAAAACATGACAGTACTGAAAACCTGAGTTCTGCGAGAATATATGCACCTTTATGGAGGACTGAGGTCTTCATTTCTGTTTTTCGAATTTAGAAACTTGTCATGGCTGTACACTGGTAAGTTTTAAATTGTCTTTAAATTGAACAAAGGAGGATCTTTCGCGGTCAAGTGCTGGTAGTTCAATAAGAAATGGCAAATGATTTGAGGTGGGTGCTCTGTGGATTTGGCACCTACTCTGATATGTGTAGAAATCCCAGATGACCAGTTGGTGCAGAACTGTTGGCAGGCCTGTATCTTCAGAAGTTACTGAATGCTAATAGAAATCCTTTAACTGATTTGTCAACTTCTCTGTGTCTCTAGTATTTTGTCCTTGGCCACTCTAAAATACTGGGAAATGCACCCAGTTATTTCCTAGTCTTGTATGGTGATTCAAGCTGGCTGGTTCTAAACAAATGATACTCTAACTATAAATCAATAGTATATTGTCAACCTTGGAAAATGTTTGTGAATTTCACTGCACTCTGTTTGATCTAGTATGTTGTTGCTTATCCAGGTACCCTTATACGTGGCAACAAAGATGGCGTCAATCAGGAAATCTTCCTTCTTTGCACCATCCCCAGATGGTTATGCTCGTGCTGCCGTGCGCTCGATAGGCTATGAGCCACGTTGCACTCCTCATTGGCCACATTCTTTACTATGGGGTCTTCTCTACTTTGTTCCTGATTCCGTTTTTGATTATGGACGACTGTCATTCAACCTTAAGATCCGAAAGAGGGGACAGCTTAAGGACGCAAGGAAGAAGCAATTGTGAACTGTGTTCTGTTCTGTCATAGTTTAGCAGTGGTGGATGGTTTTGGTCATCTTTGGGTTCTCAATGCTGTAATGTCTTGCACTGCCAAGTGCATATAACATGTTCTCTTAGTTTATTTATAAGTTCCATTTAGGAGTAGGTAGGTGGTGTGAGGTTTGGCAGTGGGGAAGGTAGATAGCATGATTATCAATGGTGGATTTTGCAGATAACCTTTATTCTTTGCATTTTCAAGGTGTTTGGGGTTAGACCCATCTTTTGGTAGATCAGATGTCACTTAGTAGAGACAGCATACTTGCATTGAATTGTGCCTCCTTGGGTGATTGAATTGTTGTCTGATAATGTAGAGCTTGCTTCGGATCCATGTCAGAAGAAGTTTGATCAATCAAGGAAATTCAACAACCTTAAAAAGGATTGATTTCTTTTTTTCTTCTTTCCCTCAAATGAAATCAGAAATAAAATCCACTCGATTCCCAGTATAATTTTTAGAATATTCATCAGATCAAAATTTGGGGTGTATCCGTGTATCTTTCTTGAATCTTTCGTGGATTTGAAGTTTTTGGGCCGAGGTGAAGAGGAACGAAAGACGGACTGAAATGACAAATGCTATTAGAGGAACAAAAGACGGAGTGAAAATAATATCAGATTATACACATCCAATAGTTGAAATGACAAATACGTTTTTTGATGTTTGGAGAAGTGATCAATTGCCCAACATGTTTTAGTACATCCAAGTTCATTGAATG
Organism: Hakea prostrata; assembly: GCF_041222555.1. Lineage (NCBI taxonomy): Eukaryota > Viridiplantae > Streptophyta > Magnoliopsida > Proteales > Proteaceae > Hakea > Hakea prostrata. The sequence goes on along the minus strand of NC_142607.1, from coordinate 15,398,829 downwards.
TAAAGTCCAACATGGTTTAGGGAGAGTAACAAATGTGCAGACGCTCTATTAGGAAGGTGCCGTCTTCTTCGAGCGAGATAGTTTGACCTAATTTCACTCATTGTATCCTCTCTCTTATAGAATTAGACTCCTCGTAACTCTCAATGTTCTTCTATGAATGAGGTTCTTTACCCATAATAATAATAATAAAAAGAAGAAGAGAAATGACCAATAGCATAAGTGATCTTTTTTTTTTTTTTGATAGAGCATAAGTGATCATTTGTTAGAAATAGAATACCAAAGGCACAATGTAAACAAACCAATATCAAATAATATTTTTTTCTTAAGGTATTTGAATGCCCTCTTAAGTTCAAGTCGGGTTTGACCTTGGCGTTCTCACCTCTAAGATACAACAACTCTTTTAGACTTGAAGGTTAGCACTCCAATAGGTTTTACTTGCAGAGAAGATACGAATATGATATACAACACATGAAGGGAATAAAGCAAAACTGAGATCCTCCACTTATCAGTGAATTTTTCTTACTTAAAAATCAGAATGTAAAAACTCTTGTTTGTTTTGATCTTATCTTCTTGACTCTTAAACTCATATGGACACCTATAGAGGAGAATAGTGTCTGTAGGTAATATCACCTCTGAAGGGAAATAATAGTCACCTCCTTACAACAAAACTAAAAAATGAATTCTCTAATCATACAACAAGTCCCATTATAGACATTTAATATTATTTAAATAATTTTATAATGTCACATAATCTTGTCAGATTAGGGCCTAGCTCGGCACATGTGCGTGATTCATATTTAATTCTTTAGTGGCATATACGTCACTTATGAGCAATCAATGTACATATAATTGATATTATAATTAATTTCATCGGATGGATGTAGGACTAAGCAAATATGGTAAATTATGTTACATTATATATGCCGAATTGCCAAAATACTTCCATTGAAATCTTTACATCTAGAAAAGTTCAAGAGAGATAAGAATCAAATAGAAGTTCCAAAACAGAGATAAAAATAAATAGAAGTTCCAAAACAAAACTAAGGAGATAATTTACCAAAAAAAATTAAAAAATTAAAGAGGTAGAATTTTAACGTTTTAGAAACTCATCTAAATAATATATTTATTATATATTTGCTTTTTAAAACCAAAAACCTACACCATTAACAACAGGGTGCTTTGAGGAGTTGAGAGTGAACTGGTTTTTTTATTTATTTTTTATTTTTAGGGTAGGAAGAGTGAACTGGTTTTCATTCAAACGACTAGTTCTTATTAATTTCTGTTCAATTGTATTTGAGGTAAGACCCTGTTTCGATTTCCGATTCTGTTCCAGTTTGACACCTATACAAAACATTCGTGAGCGAATTCCATTCGTATAGACACGCGCAGGGGCTAACAACTTCGGCTCTGTATCAGCACTCTGTACGGGTAAGACGTGAGAGAAGCTGCTGCTTCTGCTTCTGCTTCTGCTTCTTTCGTTTATTCCCCTTCCTTCCCTATCTTCCGTTTCTTCGAGAATGGCGAAAGGGAAAGGGAGTGATGATGGTTCAGAACATTCTGGTTCAAGTGGATACACAGTGTTCATGGACAGCAACTTTAATACCCACCTCGTCATGGTAACAAAAAAACAACTCACTTTTTGCATCGTTTAATCTGTTGGTGAACTTCCTACATTTGTGGCACTCATAGTTTTTTTTTTTTTTTTTTTTTTATCAAATATATTCAACAAAAATTCAATTTTGGATCTTTATTTTTTTAAACCTAAAGTAAGGGGTGAGTGCTTTAAAACTTTCATTTTGAGGTGCCAGTGAATTTATTCTATTTTTTATAGCATCTAAGTGAATTCTGTACCTTTGCTGAGAAGACATGTTCAATAGCATGTTTTAAGCAGGATCTTACTATTCAATGTATTATAAAAATTCAGTCTTGTTTATTTTTTGTCAAAAGTTTGGGAATCTAAAACTGGAACAGTGCTTTGAGTTGAAAGCCCTCCTATCGTGATTAATGGCATCATCAGTTGTCAAGAAAATGGTCTTCGACCTGCTTTTCCCGCAGAGTTTACTTGGTTGTGGTTTGTCTTTGTCCAATAACAGCCTTTGCAGCCCTGACAAGTATTCTTCTACTGCAGTAATCAATCACAAGTAGCCCTGAAAATTCTCCTTTGAAAATCAGAAAGTGATTCCAGACAGCCAAAGAGAAGAAGAAATGCTTCCCAAAGAATCTCTTTAGATAATCAGAAAGTGGTACCTCATGTAGCCACAAAAAGTTTTTGCTAGAGGATTCTCATCAATCTGAAGGAGCTATAATATGTGATTAAGGGAAAGAAAGAATCAAGGACAGGCATAGAGGGATTCAGAACCTGAGATGGTCTACAATTTGAATCTCACTACCAGAAGATGAGTTTATAAACATGCTAAAAGTGGTGGAAGGAAATCTTTATACATTAGAGAAGAAAACTAAAACCCAAACTAAAAGTTCTCCTCTTGGAAGGAAAGCTTGGTTGGGATTAGGGTTAATTTAGATTAGTTGGACTTAGATTTATCAGGAAGATGAATAAAAGAAAAGAATAAAGCTTATCTTCTCTATGAACAAAAAGAATTCCACCACTAAGATCTCATAGTAGAACCTACTATTTGGAGGTCAATAGAAAGTCCTATTGGAGGCATTAGTCCTAGTTGTTTTTTGTATTATTCAATGAATTCCACGCAACCAACCAAAGTGGTAAATGAAATGATTCTCTTTTTCTTTTTCTTTGCTTTTTGTATGGAATAAGTTGGATGGAAAAATGGAGTATATTAAGTAAGAGAATTTATTTACAGTAACTTCTAGGATACAAAAAAATATTATCAGTCAATGAGAAGGTTTCCTAAACATAGTGTGGCTCCTACATCAACTCGGGGGTTAACAAGAAAATGCATAGAAACATCAACAGAGGTGCCTTTCATGGGGTGTTATTCAACGCCTCTTCGTATCTAGGGCACAGAGTCCATACTGCTTTTCATGATTCTTTTCCCATATTGGCAAAAATGTCTACTATGAAGTAGCTCTTTTAAGCAATGGCTCTTATGAGAATAAAACTTTTGCTGCCACTTTTAGACAGTAATCTAGGTCCCAGTATAGACTTTCAAACACCAACCTTCAGCTGATTTTTTCCGAACGAATTTGTTCCTTGAATCCTTCCACTAGATAGCAACAAGAATTTTGAAAGAATCTAACAGCTTATCCACTCATGGTTCATGCAAGTTTTGAACCACTTCCAGCAACTACTTTTGCCTCAATCTATATCAATTCCTTGAGAGTTTGTTTTACTTCCAAATGAACTCTGGCTGGACAGCCAAGCCAAGCCACTTCTTGACCGAGTAGTTGATTGGCGTCCATTGGTTGATTGACTTTCACCATTCTTCACTGCAAGCTCATTAGACAGGTCTCCAACAAGATTTACAAACTTCCTCCTGAAAGTTGGATACCTTGAGATAGTCTTGGTGATCCCTTGGAGCCTTCAAAGGAAAAGAACAGAAAGAGAATGAGAACATAAGACCATAAGAAACTGATGAGTATGGTAGCTTTTGTAAAAGTCTCCACTTTAATACCTTCTGGCAAATGCTTCAAGTTCAGCTTGTTTCTGCTGTGTTACTGGTGGTGTAAGATTCAAAATTTTCAATCTGTCTGGGTGGTGGCTCAACAAAACCAATTTGCCAAGGTAGTTCTCCTCAGCTTCTGAAAGGTTCTTAGCTTTGATCTGGTTTTTCAAAATCAAGAGGGGGTTTAAGAACCAATCAAAGATACCTTCTTTTGGTCTGTTTCTTGTAGTTATCTCAGTCACATTGTTACCTGCAATAATCAAAACGTGTAAACCTTTCATGTGTGCGCATGTATGTGTGTGGTTCAAGATGCAGACTTTATTTGCTACTACTTGAAAAAGAATAAACTTGAGAACTCGCAAATCTACAACTACTACTGCTAATTAAGGATGATTTGATCATTTCAAGTAATAAAAAATGCAATAGTCAGAATGCAATGCTGGCAGACTTGAGAACCACACAATGCTGGATGCAAAAATTTTCCACCTCTAATTCTAGTGGAGAAGCGGAGAATCATTCTCCCTACCTTGTCTTCAAATATATGAATAGTTAATAGCCCATTATGGTAGGCGACCACAAAGACAGGAAATGTCCAGGGGTCTACATTAGAGTGGATTTCATGTAATCAAAACTTCCTTCAAAGAAGATACCAAAAAAGGGTATGCCATAGAAGGATGTTGTCTATACAACTGGCCACAAATCCAACCAATGCTCCAATACCTATTATATAAGGAAGGCCCTAATGCATATCAATGGATCATCACTTATTTTTGAATCACCAGCCAAGAAGTATATTTTTTTAATGATGCCATTTTTGTTCCGTAACAAAACTTTCATTATTATTCTGGTAGCAACTTCACTTACTTAGCAATATACCCTCAACATTTGCATGGGCAGAGCGCAGAAGTGCCTGAAGAATGCAATAAGCAGGTAAGCCAATGCTTAAAACTCCGGAGCCACCTGTGTTTGATTTAGATTCTTCTATGTCTTCTGCTCTAATCACTCCTTCTGCAACCAGAAGCTCCCCATTCTTTTTACACTCCATAAATAAACTTTCCAGCAGCTACAGATGCAAAATGTCAGTTAATGTACTATAACATGATTTCATTACCAAACTAATCCAAGTAAATAAGAGTGAATTGGTTACACATTACAATAAGGCAACACTAATAAATGAATAGTCGGTTAGTATCCTGATAATGAAATTGTCTAAGTTAAAGATCATGCAAGTGACTTGGATTTATATGGTAAAATCATGAAAACTTGATGAGCAAATGGCTACTGGTGGATAATTCAATGTATGGCTGAACCTATTCAGACAATTTATGTGCAAAAGAATACATACCTCAACAGACTTTAGATCAATGGCATCCTTGAAGGAGGACAAACGAGAGGGACACTTTTTAAAGGAGTTCGGTCTCGAGAAAGAAGCCATCTGAGACGGTGGCCTGTTTTTCTGGTACTGAAGCCTGATAATCTTATAAAGTAAGTAGCTTTTCATGTTAGATTTGCATGGAATGAACAAGATGCCCTAGAAACATAAAAACTGGTACAAAACATACTTAGGAAAGCAGGATCCTTCTGGCATGTCAAGAATGTCGTTACTATATTCATCAAAAATGGATAAGGAAGAGATAACATAGCAGAGCCCAAACCAGACAGAGGATTCCTGCAGTTCAAATCCTGAAATTTGTATGTAGTCAAAATTCCAAATAACAAACCAATAGACAGAAAGCTCAATTGCGAATAAGAATATGACCTGGTGTACAATGACAGCTGCATAAGCACCCAAAAAGACACTTGATACTATTGAACCCAATACGGCTCCAATAACTGCCAACGGCCAAAGTAGGATGGCAAGACCAGCAAATGGCACACAGATTGTCTCCAAGAAAGGCCCTTCCCGGCCTACAAGATCATGAAACAATCGGTGCCATCCCTTGCAAAGCATGTATGGGCTCTTGTATAGGGCAAGAATTGTAACCATAGGCATGTCAACAACAATTCCAAGAAGTCCAGCCAATAGAGCACCAGGAATATAGAGCAATCTGCATAATGTATAATAGCAAATCTGTAAGACAAGAATATGTATTGGATATACATTTCAGCATTTTATTGGATTCCATGGCCGTAGAGCCAATCGATGGCCAATATGAATCACATAGATCAAATGGGATTAATTCAATCCCGCTCCAGCATGTGCCATAATTACAACTCTCTGCTTCTTTCAAGCATCAAGTTTATAACTAGAATCAGTGATCGGGGAGGATCAACTTATCAACAACTTTGGCAAAGCAACTATTTGCCCCAGAGACTTTAAGAAGATTCCTGATAACTAAACACTTCACTATCAAGCATAATGTTTACTCATCTTGCAGGCTCAAGCCCGAAGTACCAATAAATGTAGATCTTTAGCTAAAAGTAAGAAACTTGATAAGCAGGTAAACTTTTCAAGGATTAGAGCATAGAAGTATCCGAAGTACCAAACAAAACCTGATTTCATGTCGTCTCCCATTTGGAGGTTCCTGAAGACGGAGGTCATCCATAAGTGAGAAATAGGAGTGGAAACAAACATCAGTAAAGTCCCTGACCATGGTAAAGCTTCTTTCTACAGAGCTCGAAGTTCCATCCTACATGAGCAAGGAGATAAAAGTGAGCATACAAAAATGAAACTAAAACCACTAAGCATTTAACAATCATCAGAACTGATCTGGTTCACTAATAAATAGTGGCATACAATGATACAGTTGACAAACACATCAGTCTTTCCTTCTCCAACAGCTTCGAAGGTGGCAATCAGGGGTGCAAGAAAGCCGTATACTGCACCACCTAAAATACTTGCAACTATGCCGACCAATGGCCACAAGATCAAGATAACAGGAATGCATATGCACAAAACAATCTTCAGAACTGGCCCCAGTTGTTTGGCTCTGCTCAGGAAACAATGATCATAAGAAAAAGACCACTACGATATACAAAAACTTAACAAGCAAAAGAAACAATAAAATATCAAAATACCTTGCAATGCAATAATATGTCCAAACACTGTGGACTGGCCAAAGACCCAAAATGATTGCAGAGTTTCCAATCGAAATGATAAGGCATATCAATGGGCAGAACATAACACCTATAATTGATTAAACGTTTGAAGGAGGAGTTAGAGAGACGGACTGAGGTTACTCAGTTATCATGATAAAGCATAAAATAACATTTGCAGAAAATGAATTCTTTTGAGAAAGTATATAACAATTTAATTTGATAGGAAAATTAGAGGACAAGATTCTATCCAGAAGCCTAAGTTTCTAGATTTTCTTCAGATATAAGGTGGAACAAAATAAAACACAACATTCAACTTAGAGAAGATAAGAGTGATTGTAACCAAAACTAATGTCACTCAGAAGAAAAACAGAGAACCGTAGCAGCCCCCAGAAGAAGAGGAGCAACACCTAAAAAAATATCAATTATCAAGAGATTCTAAATGGAAAACTTGAGAGAGGACAAAACCAACCTTTGACGATGCCCAGAAGTAGAAGTCCAATGAAGTACGGCAAAAATCGGAGAAAGCTCAACAAGGTAGCCAAGAAACCCGTTGGGGGTTCCATCTCTACTTACCTAAAGAATTGCAGAATCACTTCAGACCCTTGTCAGAATTAAGCAGCAGGAGTGACAGAAGACAAAGAGAGAACTGTGAAAGGAGAAACTGACACTGAAACTAATCTTTACAGACTCGCATCAAACAGAAACAACCCAGAAGATATCTCAGAAAAATTTCTCCATTCCAGTCCCCATTCTGAACAGGAACCGCCATTAGCAAAAGAGAATGGTGAAGAGGCCGAATTCAAATAACATACAAAACTCTCTATTGGGATTCAGTGCCTGGCAGTTGATAACCGTTCCAGTTGTGACAAAAGGATTAGGGAGTAACCATGGACGGAAATGGAGTTTTCAATTCCTCAAATGGCTCTAAGCTTAGATGGGTAAACGAGCCTCTCACACAGAGAGAGAGAGAGAGAGAGAGAGGAACAGAGTGTGTATTAAATTATTAATGGGTCTGATTAAAAAAGGAAGGTGTTGTCCTGCTCCAGAAGCAAAGCTGTGTGTGTGGGCGCCCTGTGTGCACTAACAGCATGGAAAAGGAAAGCATGGAATTTTGCTTTTGGGTAAAAGTTAAAACCACCATCGAATGTACCTTTTCTTATGGACAAAGTTTTAAGTATTGATATCGTATCAGTTAGTATCAGTTAGGTGATTTTAAGATATGCATCGTTTCGTAACGAGTATTATATCTCTCTAGCTATATTTTAACACAATTCAATAGAGAGACGTATTGAGATGTATCGTATCATTTGAGTCAAATATGGATAGGTATCAGCTAGTATCGTATGGTATCGTGAAATACTTTAAACCTTGCATATTGATAGCAATAAAATGTGATCTTTATACAAAAATTGGAAGAAAAAAAATCAGAGCACAGACTTTAGTATTTTTTATCTGATTATACAAAAATTATGTAATCAGAGTGTTTTGAGACACTATAAGAGCTCAATACCAAATTCAATTCATGAAATAGAATCACTCTGTTGGCAAAAGACCAACACGCCTTCATGCAAGAAGTCAAAGTTCGAATTTCTTTAGGGTCACAGAGCCTTGTCTTCTAATTAAATTATATATAAAAACTACTCATTATATGCTTAAATAATAACCAAAAAATATAATATTTATAATATAATATATGCTTTCCATATACGTCTCTTTGTAACTTTTTATGTACTTTTTTTATATTATTATAATATAATATAGATGTCACCTTGTTTAGAACAAAAATAATCCAATAAATAATTAAATATGTGAATGAAATTGATTTATTACTTGTTAAAATGATTGATGTCCCATCTTAGTTGTTGTGTTCTGTTCTCTTTAAAAGCATTCAAGATTCAACTTGTAAATCACTATTTTTTCATATTTTTTATTTTTATTTTTTGGGAACGGTAGCTGGAATTTATATCACTGATGATTTCATTTTTTTTTTATTGTCAGTTATTGTCCTATGCTCTAAGTCAATTATACGAAAGTTTTTTCTTTTTAGCTTTATCTTATATTAGATAAAAATGAAGGATTAGAGATACAATTTTTTTTTTCATTGGCATCATCACAAATTTTATGAGATAATGTTGTAGAAAACCTCCACGGTTAAGATTTATCCCTTTGGAGACTGACTGGTTAAGGCTCTTTTTGATCAATCCATGCATAGACTATAAAAATAAACCATTTTGACAAATACATTTTCTTTGCATTAATTTTCTAATTTCTATTATAATTTTTTTTGGTGGTCCGTTGGCGTGACTTCGCTGTTGTTGCTGGGTCTTGGATCTCTCGTCTTTTGGTCCTCAGCATGTGGGTGAACCCCTTGGGGTGCGGGGAGCCTTGAGGAGGCGTTTGGCGCCGTTCGGCGGTTCGGCGCCTCGTTCTGGGGGTGAGAGTTCCGGGTTTGGAGGGTTTGGGGGGGGTTTTATAATTGCTTTTCCGTTTAGCCCATCTTGATTTTAAATTTCGTTTGCCACCGCATAATGTAATGTTGTCCCCATAATCTACTGGACTTTTAGTTCATTATGAATTTTAGATTTTTCTATTATTTTAATAAAATCCAAATGATAATAGTGCCATCATTTAAAACAATGAAAATCTCATAATGACAATGGATTGATACCGGCCAAAATCTTTCTAAAAAATCCACATTCTCGTTGAACTCTCTGAAAGAATGCAAAAAATAACTTTAGATGAAGAGGTCATGGGTCTGACTCTCACTAATGATATATGTAATATCCAAAACCCGATATACAAAAGGCGCCTTTGTGCAAGTGAAATTTTTTTGTTTGCAACCGCTTTAGATGAAGCAAGTCCCTAAATATCCATTACCTTATAATGTACATACGCTCTCGAATATTGATAATCACCACATATCATTTTGATTGCAATTTTTTTGTCAAATTGTGCATGCATTCGTGGTGTCTTCATTATTCGATTATTTCTCATCCCTATCGCAATGGCCGCCAATCAGCTTCAAGGACGTTGGAAGTAATTTTTGTTTTAAATAAAATTATAAAAGAATAAATTCCTATTATGTCAAAATCACTTTCTAATGTGTTCTTTTAATTATTTTTTTTCTATATACTTGCCTGTTAAGAAAAAAATTGTACCTGAACTGGAAAATTCCTCCCAATTTGATTAAAGAAAAGTGTAATTCCTCCCAAAATTATTTTTAAAATTATTTTAAAAACAAATAGTCGAGGACCATTCGTTGCAGGTGCTGTGCAATTATGGCGCATCACCCAAACAATTTGAGCGTGTGGTGGAATGATATTCCCATTCCCACTAGATAAAGCATCCAATCAGGAGACAGATCAAAACTTATAAAGCCCAAATCAACAGGATGGATGTGACCGTTTAGGTTTACTTTTTGTTTAAAGAAATCATATTTTAAACAAAATTATGAGTAAATTGTATTTTAATTTCCCTCAGTTTACTGTGCATTGTACAGGAAAAATGTTAATAATAGTCAAAAAGAAAGGTTGAAGAGACACGTAACAAAAGGAAAGAGTTATTACACTTTGAATAAGCCTTAATAGCATGGTCCATGTAGTTAGTTAAGAGCAAAAGAGAGAGAGGCCTTGTGATTACTTGGAGAAAAAAAGAAAAAAAGTTTGATTCCTTGATGCCCACATCAGCCAATGTAAGTAAGAGCTAAAGCTGTAGCTCAACATGTGATAGAAAGTTAAATCTAGGGTTCAATCAAATGAAAATTTTTGTATAATTCGATGTCTTCACAGTCACTCTGGTTTCTAAAAGCTTGTTGGATTCTGAAGCTTGGATGAGAAACCAGAATCAAACTTCAGGCATGTAACTGCTCTGCATATACAGATTGTTCTCCACATATTTTATATCAATTTTCATTTAATATTCAAGACTAAAGCCTTCCCACCTGCAGATTACATATGGATACCACATCACTGCTACAGGCACTATACCTTACCTTCATGATACAACAATAGCCATGAATCTGAGGCCCTAAATTCAGATTGAAATACAGAGCAGGTTCAATCAAAGAAGCCTACTAGACAATTATCTAGGGACTGCTAACAATATTTAATGTAAGAAGTTCAAATATATAATTAAGACTTCATATAAAAACTCAGGAAATTTTTCATGGAACTTATTAACAGAAACCTAGGAAAACTAGACTGGAAAACTGCAGAAGCAAGTAAAAGAAAAGGAGTTACAAGATGGCTGGACAGAAACATTGCAGAAACAGTTAGGAAAGCTTTAGGCTCCATTGAATTTCTTTGAAAATGACTGCTAGAAATATGGAGTTACTGGCATTACACAATCTGCCTTCCAAGCAAATGATATATCTACTAATAAATTCAATCTCATTTTCCATGAAATTAGTAGAACAGAAAATTAATGGCTTCTCAATTATATCTTACCTATAATATTATAGGTTTTTCACTAAATTAATGCACCAGGCAGACTTCTCTTAATTTTTATCTAATTCTTTTTGTTTTTAGCTTTATGTGGCATCACAGAGCAATAAGCTGGCAAGGGCCTAAGGGCAACAGTCAGATCACTCAAACCACAGTCCCTCATCAGTCTATCATCCTTAACAAATTTAACATTGTTTTTGTCAATACCCCAGCAAAGGTCAGATGATCCTACTAGCAAGAATCCCAAAGTGAGGTTAGCAAAGGCTAAAACTAAACGAACTAGAAGTTCAGAAGAGAAGCTTACCTGCCAGGAAAAAAAGGACCAGAAGAGTCTTAATAAAGGAGAAACCAGAAAGGTTATAAACCTAAACACTGAAATAGAAAGGTTAGAACTCAAAGCATGTAAAAGTCAAAACTCAAACAATTAGGTTAGTGGAGACCATTTTCCACCTGCAACAGTCCACCGTCTGCTTTAGTTACAACTCCAATGGTGAGATAAGGTCAAATACTCAATTATGCATAGTTTTGAGCTCAAAAGGCACTTCAAAGCTCGCAGTAAGGATTAAGGAAGTTTGAACAACTCAAGCTACTGAAAGCTAAATGAATAAAATCCTACAGTAAAATATTAAATTGAAATACAAAATTTAGTTTGTCTTAGTCAAATGAAAATTGAATTGAATATTAACTCAGTTAATGTGAAACCGCAACAACAATGGCCACTTTGTTTATAAATATTAGGTTTCATCACCTGAGGACTATGATGCTGTTGGTATCTATCTGTATTGTCTTTGAAGTAAACTTGCAGAAGGAACTTGATCTTACCAGAGTGTAAAGAGAAACAAATTACTTGAATTAGGGGAGTCAACTAACAAAGTAATGAAAATCTCAGATCGATGCCCCTACTTTGCTGAAGTATACTCCTTGTAGATTACACGAGCACATTATATATCGGCTTCCTTGTGCTTGTTGAGGATGAACGAAATGGTCAACTTCTATTAGGGATATAAGCCAAGTTATGGAATTCTGATAACATCTGCCGAATTTTTTTTCTTCTCTTGGGGACGGGGTCCTAAGATGCTTTCATCAATAGTTGCAGCATGATCTTGCGAGGATTGTATAACAGCATCATAAGTCTTTGCAGAGAGCTGCAAGCCCTCATTGTAGGCCCTCAAGTACAGCTCATATGCAAGTCTTGGCTTAGCATCTTTTGCAAGAGCCTCAATCAGCATTTCATATGTTATCTCATTTGGTGAGACATTATGAACTTTCATCCTGTGGAACCATTCAAATGCAGTACTTCCCATGCTGTTCCTTGCACACCCAGTGATAATCGCATTAAAAGTAATAACAGTTGGTTCAATCCCAGATGAAGCCATCTCTCGGATGATGGAATCTACCATCTCAGACCTACCTTGTCCAGCATAAACTGATGCCATGATTGTGTATGCATACAGATTTGGTTCAATACCCACCTTAAGCATATGTTCCCACACCCGAATAGCCTCACCATAGAGTTTCCCTTTCTCAAGGGCACTAAGCAATGCCGCATATGATACAATTGTAGGCTTTTCACCTTGCTCCACCATCCTTCTAAATATCTGTACAGCTGCTGAAGTTTCTGATGCTTTGGAACAAGCTACAAGAACAGAATTCCATTCCCTACTTCCTGGTTTTAGGCCTTTATCTTCCATCTTATTAAGCAACTGAACACCCCATTTCCATATTCTTTTTCTCTTAGCTGCAGAGAGCAGAAAGTTGAAATGAGAAACAATCAATTCGTGTGATAGGTTATTTGGCTTTGGACCGTTGTCTAACAAATCTTCATAAATCTGCAAAGCAGCCCACCATTTCTTAGCTTTGCCCATCAACCATATAATATGGTTGCAGACAGATAGATTAATATCAGATTCCCTTTCTCTCATCCTATTATACAACTCCTTTGCCACAATATAATGACCTTCATGTGTACATGCCCAAGCAAGGCGCTCATATTCATCCTGCCCAGGTCTCAGACCAGCCTTATCCATTTCAACAAGAAGCTTCAATACATTACTGCTGCTCAATTGATCTCCCTTCACGATCCACCGCCACATCACTTGGCAGCAAATTCGGATGATGAAGTTCTCAAGCTTAATGAATTCAGTTTCCCAGTCTTCATCCCCATCTTTTCCTATTTGGCCCTTACGATATTTTTCTCTTAGTTCAACAAAAAACTTAAGGGCTCCACTACCATCCTCCATTCTTCTATAAACCAGTAAAGCTGTTGTATAGGACACTGGAGTTGGAGAAAAACCCTTCGCTTCAATCTCTTTGAGAACATTAAGGGCTTCAAGACACCGTCCTTGTTCTAAATAAATGGCCATTAAAGTGTTGCAAGTGACAACATTAGGAAAGACACCTTGCTCTGCCATGTCTCCCAAGATTTTCTCCACTTCTTCAAACTGCTCAGACTGTTTCACTGCACCCAATAGACTGTTATATATAAAAACATTTGGTCCAGTGAAAGCATTGGTCTCCCCCTTCTTTCTCTTAAGCCATTCGACAAGAGATATAGCAGTCTCTAATTTCTTTTCTTTGCCGAAATTTTTTATCATTGAGGAACACACAGGAGAGGGAAGTTCAGAGAAGTCCTTAAGAACATCTTCTATATCTTCCGGGGTTTTAGCAAATCTTAAGCTCCAGGCTAACGCCCTAACATCAATTCTTGCTTTCTTTCCTTCTGCTTCTCTCTCACATTCATCATTTTCTCCAGCTCCTTCTTTAGTAGGAAATACCCCACCATCACCACAGCTTTTCTCCTCATCATGGGCTCTGTTAAGCAAACTATCTCTAGGGTTTGAAGACCCTTCACCGAACCCCTCCCCAGTTGCTCGCTGTTCAAATGCCCAAGCCACAGGGAGAAAATTGAGTCTGGAGTGATTAGAGAAAATCCCATATGAAGCATCAAATTTCGGACGCCAAGGATGTTGAGATCGGGTCCAAAAATCACCTAAACTGCTTGAAACTACTAACTGATGGCAACTTCTTCTCTGATGTGAAGCCTGACCAACAACCCATTTTCTCTTTGTTCTTGAAAAGCAGTAACAACCCACTTCAAATTCCAAAAGAGGAGACACCCACAAGTCCCCTTTTGAGGACCAAACGCTGAAAGCTTCCATCTTTAATGAGGAAATGCAGATGAAATGAGCAAGCCAAAGCAAAATAATCCTTTCAGGAGTGCGGACAAAATGTGAAAATTTTGCAACTGGATAATGGAAAAGGAATTCTAAAAAATTAACACAGAGAGATGCAGAGAGTCTTGAATTAGTATGAATCCACCTGTGAGAAGTATGTCAAGAAGTTAAGAGCTTCAAGGTTGAAAGTTTTGGGTTTGTTTTACTAATTTGTATGAGCTGAACGTTCCACAACCATCTACAGCTTCCTCCTCCGTTGGGGATAAGTGACCCAGCAATCTTATCCAGAAGAAAAGAGAAAGTGAAACAGCGATAAATAGGGAACAAAAATGTTCCTGACAAGTGTCACAGAATTAGTGAACCGAGGTCCTTATCAACAAAGCCAAGTGGATTAATTTATTTTTGTAAGAAAAATAATAAATATAAGTGAGGGGAGTTGGGATCGTCCGATCCTCTATCCCCACCAGGTCGGAAATTTTGTTTTTTTTTCACATTCTTTCATTACATGTATAAGGGGAATTTTGATCTATCAAGGTAGAGGTTTGTACTCTCTTCATATTTCTCAACCATATAATAATGGTATGGTCTATTAGGGGTCCTAGCCACTAGTATTTGAATTTGAATTACAATTATTTACAATCAAACTCTAGAACTTGTTAATATTTAACTATAATTCAAACTCTTATTGATCGATTGCAGATAAGATCAATTGAAGATAGAGTTAGTTACCTACGGTAGATTAGAATTTAAATTTAAATTCAGAGACTTATCTTTTACATTCACTTTATAACACTCAGAAATGAGAATGATCACCTTTATTTTACCGTGAAAACATTTGAAAAGAACAACACAACCCTTCACTAAGGTGGATAGAAGATCCAGACTCTGAATCCCAAAGAAAACTAAGAATGCAATAATCTTACACCAAAATTCAATCCATAAGAGTGAATACTGGGCCAATAAATCAGAGCCCAACAACAGGTTTAAGTTGGGCTTTTCAGTCCATGGGCTAATCAAGCTCAAGGCTCAGACTTTCAGTACATGGGCAAGCCCAAGGAAATTCAAGGCAACGTTTTCTGAGTTTCACGGAAATAGAAAAAAAAATTGGATAAAGAGTTTTGGAGAAATGGGTCGGTTGAGAAATGAATCCAAAGAATTTTTTGATAAATTATTAATTAAAGGAGTTGTTTTTGGGACCTCATCCAAGTTAAAAGGTGGTCCATGGTGAAAGACCACGCGCATGGCATTTCCTCAGTTTGTTAGAAAGAATCCAAACTCATAACATGGTTAGTTCGCTGCATGAAAGAGGCTTTGCAAGATAAAGTAAACGTGTGAGAGAGAAACCCTAATACTTTACTCATCTCACATGGGATGATTCCTAATAACTGCATACCACCAAGATAAATGGAGGAATTTTAGTAAGGGAGGAATTCTCTCATGAAAATTCGTGAAATTGTATCAAATTTCCAAACATGTTAGTGATTGGACCAAAAATTTTTTTTCACTTTTTTTGGGAAATTAGCAATTTTTACATATTGGTGATGTGGACCGGAGGATACATAATATACCATCAGGCAGAATCGAAGCCACAAACTCTTCATTAAGAGGTGTTGGTCTTACCAACCAAGCGACCCTGCGATGGTAAACCAAGTTTTTCTTATGCGGAGAAGGAAAGTCTCTTATGTCTTGAAAATGTTATTCGATGGTTAGGCTGCTAACCTATTGTATCCTCATTAAACTCCAATTACATTTCAATAATCAAATCTTAACCCGAATCAGCTGAAAATAGTTGATCAAAATTGTTAATAGAAGTACGCAATAGAGTAAGCTTTTCCATCTCCCACTATTCGGAGTTAGTCCCACTATTCGGAGTTAGCAAAAAGCTCGTAGCTAACGGAATAGATAGAATCAAGCTCTTCAACCCATTTTGTACAAGACTATCCTAGTCACGGAGCCATACACCAAATTGACTCCAATTGGAACATAACATACTATCCGATCGACTCTCACTTTGGTGGTTAGTAGCTCTCTCCTAGGTAGTGCTCTCTAAGATTTGAACCCTTAGCTTTAATATTAAATGTTAAGTACTTGAATAAGAATTCATATCACCTCTCCCTCTCTGCCTTTTTTGGTCAAATTTAACTTCTTTTTTTTACATTTTTTTGGGCATCCGGGCCCTGCGCCCGATTACATCTTCAAATTAATGTCGCGATGCTGAGCTAACTCTTTCTAACCCATCTGGCTCTCCCTCTGTCAAAGGAGAACGATGTACTTTCTTGACAAATCTCAACCACATAATAAGAGTGAAACCCATGTGGGATCCACCTCTGATCATATTGTTAGTATTCAAAAGAAAGCCTCATCCCGATTATTTGGTTGCATGAGAAGTGTCAAGGAAACACATTGTTCTCCCCAAGCGGGTAGGTCATCCGAAATCCTTGAATGGTGCATCAAAAGTTTCAAAACTAATGAAATAAGTTGAATAACAGACTAGCCCAATTAATTAACAAAAAAAATACTAACCCAATCTAGCTCTCATACACCAAATTAGGTCTGAGGCACATGACCCCACAACCAGTGGGAAGGACCACCTTGCCCTTCTCACCCCCACCGCTCCTATTAGTTTACGCCGCCCGCTTACTTCGCAGATGGCGGCGTGTTGCGTGCCCAACCTCTACCATTTCTTTATTGGGAATTAACTAAAATCGATAGTTTCCGTATTAAGAATAACAACAACAACAACTGAGGATATGATTTTCCTATTCATTTTCGGCTCCGGCAATCAAGCAAAGCGTGTTTTCACAGTCCCATGTGTAGCAGTTCCATCAGCCGCCCAATAAACTCGGCACCGGAATCTCCTAATCCTTTCTTTACTTCTACGTGGCACTTCTACATTCGCCATTTCCTTTGGATTTACCTCCTTAATCAATAATTATTAGCACACATAGCAAGGAACTCCTATATAACCAAGCTTCATCTGAACACACTCTCTCCCCCACAACCCACAACCCAGAACCCAGAACCCAGAACCCAGTTTGGTTGATTTCAGAGAGAGAATGATGAAGTTGAAGAGGTTTTGCAGGCGCAACTCATCCAAGGTCAATTGTAATGGAGGAGGTAGCAGAGGAGACTCATCAGGCAAAAGCTGTGGAGGGCTTGAGGAGATCAAGTGGGAGGTTCGACCAGGAGGTCTTCTTGTCCAAAAGAGAAACAATGGAAACAGTTCAGGGGAAGAGATGATCACAATCAGAGTCTCTACAGTAACACAGCTTCATGATATCTCCATTGAACCCACTTCAACTATTGGTATTTCTTAATTTCTTCTTCTCCCATGGTCATCTATCATTTCTGGATTTGTTAATTAATGGTTTCTTCTTATTGTATATTTTAGGGGAATTGAAGATGATGTTGGAGGTGGTGACTGGTTTAAAGGCAAGAGAACAGAGGATTTTATACAGGGGAAAGGAAAGAGAAAATGAAGAGTTCCTACATATGGTTGGGGTGAGACACATGGAGAAGGTCTTGTTGTTGGAAGATCCAGCCATCAAGGAGAGGAAACTACATGCATCAATCTCCAGGAAAAAACAAACTCTAACTCTTCCTTTGACATTGAGAGCTCACCTTCCCTTATCATCAGTAATATAATAGACTCTGCAGTCTACATTTATACTACTGTTTAATCATGTCATTTCATCTTAAACTAACCAATGTATTAACCCATCAATAGATTAATTTAATCATTTGTATGGATGAAGACTACTTTGTAGCTTTATCTTTTCCTCAACTTTTTGAGCTCTACTCGACAGTGCTGCATACAGTATAGATCGGAAGGAGGAATTTCAGCCGTTTGGCAAAGTAACTTTTTTTTTTCTTTCTGGTTAAACAGGCGTTTTATATTAATAATTTGTTAAAGTTATTATATTACATCTAGGAACGAAAGTAATTGTAACCATTCCGGTCTTGGTCGACAATATTCGAGAGCCGGTATGGTATATGATCAGCTTGAAGCTCTATTTTAGCGTCGTTTGAAACTAAACCAGCCAGATAATTGGCAGCTTAATTAACTTCCCTGAGATGATGTATAAAAACACAATGGCAAAATAGTGATCGCATTCCCCAAATATCCTCTAGAATATCACGAGTTGACCATAATGCTTCAGCTGGACGAGCAATTTGTTGGATTGTTTGAGTGAAGTCGCTGCGAATTTCGACACAAGAGTAGCCTCGATGACTAGCGTATCACATACCTAGTTGGATTGCGGTCAGTTCCATACGTATAACACTAGGTGAAGCACAACCACCTTGCAACAACAAAAAGTACCTCGACAGTAGAGTTTCTTCCCATAGCACCATCACCCCCGTGACAAGAACCAGTGGTGGGCAAGCGAACTGAACCATCACAATTAATTGCAACCCAATGAGATGGAGGTTTAGTCCAAGAGAGTCGCAATTCTGCCAAAAAAGCATAGTTAACAGAAATTTGCCAATTTGAGAAGAAGATACGATGGTTAGGGAAGTCTTCCACACGTCGTAAAAGCTGCAAAAATCAATTCTAAGTATCGCCCATTATGAGATTCAGCACAACACACACCCGCCTCCTCTCATTCTAATAGACGATGAAGTTACGAGTTTCCCATATCCGATAAACTGTGGTTGTAAAACTAAATTTACGAAGCTGCATCATAATTATTATTATTTTTTTCTTTTCTTTTCTCTCTCTCTCTCCTCTAAGCATATAAGTCTGAAATGAATGAAGTCTTTATAAGATTAATTTGGATATGGCTTTTTTTTCCAGTAATCATCAAACTAGTCACAACTCACAAGAACTGAAGGTGCATAGACCTAAGGAAAAAAAATTTCAAGGGCCGAGGGGGTGTGGAAGGGAAGGTATGGGGATGGATGAATGCTCGAACTCAAAATTTGCTTGGATTTACTGCCTTTACATAAAAAACTAGTCCCAATGTGCCAAAAGTATATCCACAATTAGATTTCAATTGGTTGTTCATCGAAAAACAATAAAACCATAATCAAGTTTAGATTTTCAGATCTGAATTCTAAACCAGGTATCTTGTGTGCACTCGGGTTGGATATATGGGTTAATGGTAGGGGCCCATTATGTAACAAGATGGATTCTAGGTTTCAAATGGGCAAAAATAAGAAAATAATGGAGAATCAAATTTAAGAATACACCCTAAACCCTAAACTTTTGCTCTAAGAAGAAAAGGAGCAGAAAAATATCATCTGCCATACACATCTCTCTGCTGTGCACAGCACTGCACTTATATGCCAAACGAATGGCTGAGAAAACTTAAAAATTAAAAGAGTATCGAGGATTTTTTTAAATCCAAAATTAAACTTTTAATCACAGTGTTCTACTTAGGATAAAAGTACATGCTGTGCACAAAAGAGGATTTTTTTTTTTCCCCGAAAAGAGCTGGAATGGTTAAAAAGGCAATACCTATGTAAAGTGTGGTTAAAAGACAGAAAAGTAATGGGTGATTTATTTGATAGATTCAACTTGTGGGTTCACCATCGATTATTATGCTCTCCTGGATTCATCTGCCAGCCCTTTTTTTGCCCTTTTCTTTGTGTTCATTGGAGTTTGAGAGAGACAAAAAAAGGTGCAAAGTTACTGACCTGGAGAGAGAGATCAAGATGGAGAAGAAAGATGGTTGGTGAAGAGAAAAACATACAAACTCAAGGGGGTGGATTTGCGTTGGCAGGAGAAGAGAGAGCACATAACTGCACAAACACAACTCTCTTTGTGTGTGTTCAGTTGTGCTCTCTATCTTCTGTCAACTTACACCATACTTCTCCTCAAGCTTAATTTCTTCAAAACTTGCTGCAAGAAAACCTAGCCAACACAGAAAGAGAAAATATATGAACTAAAGTCAGGGAACAGAAAAACAGAAATGAAGGGAGATGTTGAAGAAGAGTTTATGAACCTCTCGAGCATGAAGCTTTCATATATCCTCTGGTGTGCAATCCTTAAAACACAAAAAGCTCGAGATTAATTCCCCAGTTGTGATCATTTGTCGAAGAATTTATAGACAAATGATCATAATCAGTCTCAATCGATCAACCCATATCAGAGCAGAACTAGTTAAACTATTGGGATCTCTCATTACAATAAAAGATAAAGCTTTTCCCTTAAGCATGCCTGACTTTTCCTCCATTTGTTGTCTTTATAGCATTCGTTACTTTCTTCTCTTTTCAAACCATCCTTGTCAACTCGGGCTGCTTCTTCGGTTCTTGTTCATCCACCATAATCTTTATTTTTACAGAATATCTTTTTCTGTGTTAGCCTGTTAGGTAATCCACCGTCGGGCAGAATTAATACCTGATGGATCTTCCTAACGATATCAGTACTGATTTGTCCCTTTCAGTTTTTTTCTTTTGATGCAGAGGATTCACATCCTCATCCTCTACTGTCGCAGATCACAAGGATATCAATTAACCATCAGCTTCTTAGGAAGAGTTCTTTCATGTGGTATTAACAAATCCAATGGTGGAGAAGATTTCCTCAAAACGAGGAAATGATAAAAAGGAATAATAACTGTATATGTGCACGGCACACGTAATATGGATTTGCATCCTCCATAATCCCTGTCTCCTGCAATTCTTATATAAGATTGTGACACGTGACAGTTAATTATCTAATGTCAAAATTATAACTTATTTAGGAACTAAATCTAATAAATTCTTCATTATTTTACCACTCAGCCTTAATTTTAAATATTTATTAAATTCAATTCTTAATTTGGGTTCTAATTTTGACAGATGAATAATTAAATGCCACATATCACAACCTTAAATATGAATTATAAGAAATTGCAGAGGTTGAAAATTGTAATGGATGTGAATCCCATGTCCTTGAGTTCTCATAGAATGTAGATTTAATTACAGAAGCAACACATAGTTGTTTTAATGGTAAAACCAACACCTCTTAGTGAAAAGGTCGTAGGTTCAGTGCTGTGTGCTGCGAACGGTCAAAGTCGACCGAGATTTTGATCTCAACCGTCCGTTTCTCAAAAGTGTGAAAACATAATTTTCAAAAATGAACGATTGAAATCTCGACCATTCACTGCAGGTGTTGCGCACAAGCAATTTCACCCAAAGATGAGGACCTATTTACTCTGCGTCTGGCAGGGTGTGTGTCAGCTAGATGTGATATCCATGGCACCAAACAATCAACCCAGTACCACAAGTAGGTCATCAGGGACCAAATGCACACCCTGCCTGAACACAAAGGATTTGCGTGCCGGATATGATGAACGATCCAAGGAAACAAAACTTTGGCGAACAAACATAATTGGATTATACATAGCAGATCCTCCAACGCTTTTCCAAGTACAGAGGTCATCTTAAAATCATCTACTATAAACTTAACAAACATGAGAAAGTATTCATGGCAGATACAAGAATGTTACATATGGCCACTCTGGGACAAAAGAAACTTGGAAAAAAAATGAACCACCCACCCAGAAGAGGCTTTTACTGCGACCTCATCCGGTTGATCTGGTTCAACGCCGGCTGAAGAATGTTGAAAAGCACCCAAGCGATAGCCGGTCCGACCACTAACAGGAGGAGTGTTCCTCTGTTATCATTTGAAGCATCAGCAGCTATCATGGCTATTTCACTTGCAGATGCACTTGGAGTGGAAAGGAAGCTTGATAAAGCCAAGCCACCACCAAGCCCAAGTCCTATGATGATTCCTTTGGAACTTCTCATCCTGTTAATTTGGTTCAGAGCAGGTTGTAATATATTGAAGAGAACCCAAGCAATTGCAGGAATAATGGGTAGTAAAAGAGCAAGACCACGGTTGTCTCCTTCTGCAATCTCTGCAATTTGTTGTGCTGCAAGAGCTGGATCACAAGAACTCAAGGTGGTAAAGATTGCACCAGCAATGGCAGTTCCAGTTAATGATGGCGATGAGAAGAGGTTTGAATTGGAACTTGTAGATTTGGAGGTTGTGAGTCCTTTGGGGAGGTTCTGGAAAGAAAGAAGGGAGATGGGTTTGAAAGATGAGGGTTTGGAAGGGTTGAGGAGCAAGCACTTGGCATTGAGCATGGCCATTGAAGCTGTTGTTGCTGCCATGGATGCTAGCTTGTAGCTACTGTTACTTGACAAAGATCAGAAAATTGCTTAGAAGATGAATGAATGAAATTGCAGGGTTACTTGGGAGTATAGATCTCTCTCTGAAATGAATGGAAGGAGATATCCAATGGGAATATTTCTTCTGGATTTTCTCTTATCCAGAGAGTGTGAATGGGTTAATATGGGCCTCATATTCCTCACCCAGCACCACCTCCTCTTATCACTTTGCTTCCACAAGATAGATTACATGGTCTTTTCTTTATTTCTTTCCCCCTTTTTTTTTTCTTCTTTTGACAACCATTTGAGGGATTTAACCCCTTAATCGTAACTTTTTCATTCTCATTGGTTGGGAGGGTGGTCCTACATTGGATACCATGTCATTGAGACTTTATGTTCCTTCATACACTTGCAAGTGTACTTAGGATTCAACATTGGGCGGCCGCAACGGCCTTTCTATCTCGTCTTTATTTTGTAATGATATTTCATATAGAAAATGGGACAAATGACCAAAAAATTTAAAAAAAAATAAAAAGCGCAAAATGAATTTCTAGAAATAAATTTTTTTTTTTTTAAATCGAATCCTATGGGTGATTCTATATGATTTTCTTCTTGAAGGTCATCTATCCATTTGCTGCAGCCGGTAGCTAATGGTCATGATCTCGCCACGTTTACAAAAATGGATCCAAAAGCCATAAATCAAAAAGTAGGGACTTGAATGTAAATTAAAAAAATTTATATTACATTTTTAGAATTATATATTATGTATTTACAAGAATAGATCCTATATTGAGTTCAACCCAGAGAGAGAAACCCCAAGAGTTTGGCGATGCAAGGTTGTTGATGGTGGTTCACCGATTAAGATTACTCATCCTTCGGTTTCTGTTGTTGTAAACCATAGAGAAAAAACAAACCATAATCTTCATATTTATTCGGTGTCAAGCAAACCATAAAGAAAAAACAATTGTCTATTAAGGACTCTTGCTGGATTAATCTTTGGAACCCGGTTGTGGAGCTATCACTGCATTGATCGTCATGATTTTTTGGACAATCTCTGTGAACAGGTTCCAGTGGAGTATCTTGTGCATTTGTGGAATTTCCAGGGTTTTTCGCACAGAGAGGGTAGAACAGTAGAACCCAGTCCAGGGTCCAATAATGTAAAATTTGAAATACATAATTATAGAAAAAAGTAAAATAGATTTTTTTTTTTTTAATCTGAGGTTCATCGGCTTGCGCACACAACGATTTACATCATCAGGGGAGCTTTTATATAAATAATATGGAAAGTGGTTTTGCCTCTGGCCCAGGAGATTCAAACTCTAACCTCTTCTGTGGAAGCTAATTTACATTTAAGTCCCTGAGTTTTTATTTATGGCCATTGGATCCATTTTTCGTAAAAGTAGTGAGATCATGACTATTGGTTGTAGAGCTACATGTCTTCTACTAGACCATCAAAAAAATATGTATTAGAGTTTTTTACTTATGGCCACATCTAATTGGGGTCTTACCCCTTAAATAGAAAAAATTACTCATGACCCACTTCTAAGAAAAATTAATCGTTACCCTTGATTCTTTTCTTCTATTCAAATTTTGTAATTTAAATGACGTTTCTGCCCTTAAAGAGGATTTTATGACCATAATACCCCCATCCCTCTCACTTACACTTTTTCTCTCCTATCCAACTCTTACGTCTCCCTTCACCCATCTTCTTCCTACACTAAACTGCTACAAATCACCCCAACATTTTTGAATCCAAGGTTCTAAACAATGAGATCTGTCTCCAATTAGAGATTAAAAACTGCTAAAGAAATTCTTTAAATCAGAAATAGAGATAAAATGGCAAAAGATTAAAATTAGTAGCCATATCCAAAATTGAGAATTTTCTAGGGTTTATGGTTGTGAATAACAACATAATATTAGGGAGAAACCAGTCAACAATCTCTCACAAAACCACAAATTAGTCCTCCCATTTCCCTGAAAAGACAATAAAATCGGTATCGGTTTTGAAGCCTCTACAAAACCCTAACTTGCAAGTCCTTTAACCTGATGTGTATATAGATATCTATATGTATAAGTCTAAGCTTTCATCTTTTTTCACTAAATTTTCCTTCCATCAGAAGATCCAGCAATAGGAAGGAAAAGTGAGTTCTGGGACAAAAATAAGGTGAAAAACATTCAATAATAATATCGAGATTCGATTTCAATGTTGCCTTAGAACTTGTTTCATTATACAGTCCAAAAGCAAGGTTTAAAGTATCGCTTAGGTGATTTTAAAAGACTTATCGTCCTGTATCGAGTATTGTATCGCTCTGGCTAATACATTTTAGTGTAATTCAATGGAGAGACGTATCGATATGTATCATATCGGTTGGGTCAAATATGGATACGTATTCGCTAATATCGTATGGTATCGTGGGATATTTTAAACCTTGTCCTCAAGGGCATTTTCTTATTTTTGTTGTTATTTTGATTTAGAAACGAAAAACAGCTAGTGGGTTCAATCTAAAAAGAAGATTCAGCCGTGTCTGTGATTGCAAATAATGGATAATATTAATGGAAGTTAAAGAACGAAGGAGGTGGTCATTCAGGAAATTCTTCAAAAAGCATCAGTGTAACTTTAACACCTTGGGAAACATAATCAAACACTTGCTTTAAATCATATAAACTGAAAAAAAAACTTTTTAAGAAAACGCAGTTTTTACGCAAATCCCTTAACTTTCAGCCACAAATAAAAAGAAAAATCAAGAGAAACAAACAACATAATGTTGAAAAGATCACTTCTAACGATCAAGTACTTCATCCATAGGTGCTGCAAATTCAGATTAGATAAATTGCAACTTGATGTAAATTTTCTCCTTTGTTGATTTCAGGTTTATTAGTAGATCTTCAAACTCTGCTGCAGATACTATTGCTCGTGGAGCAAATCTATTTACTCTTTCTAAGTTTTTGTGGTTGGTCCCACCTCGCTTTATTTGTGTAAATAATATTTCATCCAAGTTTATTACCTGAGATATGTTAATATAATATTTGTAGTTATTGGGGAAAAAAAAAGGTACTTCATCCATACGCATCAAACAGAAGTCTAGAGCAAACAGTTAATGCCTGTAAGAATGCACCTCTTGTAGCCAGCATTTTAGTAAAAAAAAATGATCCACTACTGCAAAACGAGAAAAGGGTAAAACAACACATGACTTGACGGATTTTTTGGATGAAACTAAATAAGAAAAAAAAGATACCAAACGAGAGTTCTCCAAATGGCATATATCGATCCAACTAGCTCCATATAGGATCCTAATCTTCGGAAAAGATGATCCAAGATCCAAAACCCTAACAGAATAAATTGGGTTGATTTATTTCATTTGTAACATGGTTTTAGAAACCGCAGAGAGGAGCGATCTTAGGGCTTGGGTTTCTTCTCTCTCCTCTCTTAGTGTTGGATGATTCTAGTGGAATTTTTGATAAGATTTTTTGGGGCTTTTGAGGTATAGGGCTTAGATCTATGTTCAATCATTTTCTTGAGCAAGTACTATAATCGTAATCATACCTATCATAGTGGAATCGAGCTTTACTTGAGCTCCAAAGGCATCGGCCATCTTGGTCGAACTCCGTGGTCAAAGTCTTCATATCTTCTTCTATAAGTGTAGATCACTTCTCTATCGAATGAGCAACATGTGTTCTCCTGATGTTTCTTTACCATCCAATTGAGTAGGGCCTACATCTAAATAATAGGGGAAAAAATTAAAAATTTGACCACCAGTGGGTCTTACATTGGCCCCACTCGATTTTGTGGTGAAAGAAGCATTGGTCCGACCGAAAGGTAATCCAAACTTTTTCTCTTTTGATTTATTATTGTTCAGTCGTACACCAGATTAATGACCGAGTCACTTCATGAAGCATCTTTCTTGGTTTCAAGCCTTCAACCCCTAATACCAGCCCTAGCAATCACTTCGATCTTCAAATTTGACCTAGAAATAGAATGGGTAGAGTAGAACATGACTCATCGAAACCCTAAGTGGAAGTTGGAGTAATTAATTATCCACTTCTCCACTACCTCATTTGTCAATTATAAATTCAAAAGACTTTAGCATATGCTAAAATAAAAAATTACACATGGTTGGATTTTTTTTTGGAGAGGGTCGCACAGAGAAATCATGATTGGATGATTTTGAACCATTGAATAAATAAAATTTAATTTATATTAAAAAACATCGATGATTTTGGGAAAAAAAAGTTTGGTGATTAGTAATCATCCAAATCTAGTTGACATTGGGGTTTATTAATAAAATATTTAATCTTGTCTAATTTATTTTTTTTATTGAATTATCTAATTGATTTAGGGCCTACTGAGATAGTGGAAAATAATTTTCTAGGAGAATGTAGGTCTTTGCATATGGTCGGCTGAAAAAAAATTATAAATGCATCAATAGTTAGTTTTTTTTTTTTTTTTTTAACTTCTAACATAAAAGTTTAATAGACCACTTGACCAGATGGTTGGAATACAGTATAATTGTTGAGCCAATTGAGATAGTTAATCCTAACCATGAACCACATTTTAAGTTTATTTATTTATTTTTAGAACGTTTAAGTAGTTTTGATAATCTAAGTATCTTAATCTTTTTGTTGATTAAAATATTTTTTATTAAATATTATTAGATCACTGAAGCACCTACTAAAGGGACAAAAGGATTTTTTTTTTTGGAGGGTAGAAAAAGGATTTAAAAAAAAAATAAAAAAAATAGCGATTATTTACATAGTGGACTTACCTAGAAATGTGACAAAAAGAGTAAGAAATAGAATACCCTCTCAAGTGTTGAATATCCCTCACAATAGATGCAACACTTATTAGGGATTTGGTGCTTGGTGTTAGGGGAGATGCGCACATATGAGAGGTAGGCGGGTAATTAGTCGGATCTTTGCCCAAACAAGCACTCGGTCGAACACCCAATTTGTTGGTCATGACTCATCTCGACCACACCAAACAAATACGATATGTTCCATTTGTGCAAAGGCAAAGAAGGTAAGGGCAACATAAGCGGCAAGTCTAACCCGAGGCAATTGGGCGTGCCTGTAATCAAGCCCATAGACGAGCTCCTGTCGATCTTAAACAAGGTAACTTATGCACTATTTAACGAGGACTCGCTCATTGTGTAAGACACAAACATTTTCTGGTTAGTCCCTGAGCAGCACTCGCTTAGGACCTTAATCTGATTCTCGATTGACTTAACCATCGGAGGCGGTTGCCCGGCATCCTAGTCGGCCCGCGTCTAACCTCTTTTGCAAGTTTCACCATCTTCTTACTCGGGATATCGCTCGAAAGTCAATCCAACTAGGTCGGGACCAAGATCAAATCTGAGACGCAACAGTCTTAGCATCCATGTTAAGTATTGAGATGAGATCCTTACAATCAGACTCAGTTATAACCGAGTCGCAAGCTCGCGGCACTCCTCAAGGGTGTATAACACGACTATCCTGATTGCTAGTGCTTCACCCACCAAAGGACTACCGAAGTTAGCCGTCTCTAGCACAACAAAAGAGATCTCGCCCCTCCAATTTCTAGCTAGAAAGTCTATCATTCTTTTGGCCCAAAGCTGCATGAGTGTTAACACCAGGGTGGACTTTTCCATAACAGGGTATGCTCATCGAAAGTATTAGGAGTGGTAGATGTTCAAGCCTATGCTTGCTCAAAATCACCAGGTTTCAGCTTCATTTTCTTCTCACAAAGACAACTTCATTTCTCACTAGCCAAAGATGCTACACAAATAAAAACATAGCCATAAAAGCTACAATCCTCCTTTATAACCTACAAGACTCGTAAACTAAGTTGCCTTAACAAATTCACAACTAAGCAAAATATGGTCAATTGTTTCTTCTTGGTATCTACATCGACACGACAACTAAGATCGAATGACATTCTCTTTTGAAGCAAAACTAAGTGTCTTAATGTGTCAATCACGTCTTATTGCCTCCACATAGAAGACTACCATTACAGTGCTTGAGAACACACCTACACCAGCAGATTATTAACTCTTCGCTCCAAAGGCCTGTGACCCACCGCGCCACCAACACCAAGTCGAAGCAGCGGCGAGTGAGCCAGCCAGCTCCATGGTCAAACCGTCAAATCACCCCCTATTCCGTTGGTTAGGGTCTCGTTTGGATCGTTTTCAGATCTGTTGACATAGACGCAAATTTCAGACCCCATTGACGGAACGGAAGCAAAGGCGGACATGATCACTACAAACCCCAAAGCTTTGGAACGAGGGCACCGCACCATGACGGTTTAGTTGCTCACAAAATGCCACGTATTACAAATATCAAAGACAGCTCGAAAGGGCAGTGAAGGTAGTACAAAGACCGAAATAGGTCTACGAAAAGTTTTCACTTCCCATTTCATAGGCCATAATCCAGGCCCATTGCCCACCAGATGAATGAAGAAATGCTCGCTCGTCTCGCTTTCTCTGCCTTCTTTGAAGCTCTGAACTGAAGCTAGGGCATTTAGGTTCAAGAAGCTTAACGATCCATTAATGGCGACTTTCTTTTGCTTACGACCTCACTCGCTTATCCTATCTCCTACAATCGACAGAAGCAGGCATGTCAATCGTGTTCTTCGTAGAACCTCTCATGGTTTCTCCAATAAAAAATCTCTCCTTCCATGTACGGCTGGTGTTGTTAGGTCTTCTTTGAATCAAGATTCGTTTCCCGATCCGGAAAGTGCAGAATATCTTGTTCGAGAACTGTTCGGAAGAGCTGAAGGCTTTTTCTACACTATTGCGGATGCTGCGGTTTCGACTTCGGATTCTTTGAGTACTACTAAACAGAACGGTGACTGGCTTTCTGGAATTACCGGTTATTTGGAGAGTGTTCTAAAGGTACTTGCCTCCCATCCCTCTTCTATTGTTTTTGTTCATTAGTTACCAGCATTAGCTGGAAACTAACTTGTAGGATCCTTTTGCGGCTTCAACCTCTGTTTGTGTCATCTGTTTAATTTAGATTGAGATGATTGTCAATGGCAGTGATTAGCTTATGAGTGATCTACTTCACTTCCCTATTCTTTTTTAATTAGTTTGGGGCTTGGCATTGACTAGTATCTCTTGATTTCAGATTCTGAAAGACGGATTTTCAGCTTTACATGTCCCTTACTCTTATGGATTTGCGATTATCCTTCTTACTGTCATTGTTAAAGCTGCAACATTTCCTTTGACGAAGAAGCAGGTTTGTTAGTTGCAGTTCTTAATAACTTGAGTGGTCAATAAGTTTACAGCAGCATTCTTTCTGTTCTTATTGCACTTCTTCTATCGAGTATCATTTGTTTCTCCAAATTTATCGGTAATTGTGAATTGGCGCTTCAGTGTGCCTGTGTGTTTTTTAAATGACAGGTTTAAACAATACCGACAATATATTTGCATTTCAATCATCCCTAGATGCCATTTATGTTACAATAGTTGAAGCTGGCCTTGACTTTGAAAAAATATTTCATAGCTTACAAAAACTATTTCTGGAATTATTTATATGCAGGTGGAATCTGCGATGGCGATGCGGTCGTTTCAACCTCAAGTAAAGGCTATTCAGCAACGTTATGCAGGAGATCAGGTAGTTTAGTGTCCCAAATTATCTGAAATATGATCTGCAACAAGGTACTGTGTTCATGTGTTAATGAGGACAAAGATGAGAAGAAGAGAGGTATTACCAATCATGTATTCATGTTGATCAGTGAGAGTGCAAAGTACTCTTGATAACCTTCATTACAAGACATGGTTTATCCTAAACCTTAGTGTTACATTTGAGGAATATTTAAAAAGTTATATCTCCTTTTTCCTGCAATATGGTTGTCCTACTTGAAGTCTTGAATGCCCAAACATTCCATTTTGGGCTTCATCATGACTCAAGTACTTGTGACTTGTGAGTGCCAAATTATATTTCTGTAGTCCAAATGGAATGAATACCCTGCTTTCAGTTCATTTTGTACATATTCAGGAGTCAAGTTCAACTTAGCACGGACCTTACTTGGATGAATGACTAAATCATCTGTTTTTTATCTGTTGCAGGAGAGAATACAACTTGAAACTGCTAGGTTGTATAAATTAGCGGGAGTAAATCCATTGGCAGGTGGCCATCCTCTGACCTAGGCAACCAATGAAGTTGAAAGATGTTTATAAGTGGATTCTTTATGAAGAGTTCAAGGATAATTCTTTTACTGACAATTTGTAATTTTGCTTATCTTGGTGTTTTTGTCAGGATGCCTCCCCACTGTGGCTACAATACCTATCTGGATTGGACTTTATAGAGCTCTTTCAAATGTGGCAGATGAGGTAGCACTCTGTTTAATTTAACCTTCTGTTTGTGAGTTTTCATGTATGTGCTGTTCTTTTCCTTTTTTAACTTAAAGAAATTGTCTGTTTATTGGTTTTAACTGTTTTTCTGCAACTTTCAGGGACTTCTGTCAGAAGGTTTTTTCTGGATTCCCTCCCTTGCTGGTCCAACTACAGTTGCTGCTCGACAAAGTGGCAGTGGAATCTCTTGGCTTTTCCCATTTGTGGTAAGTGCACTGAGTTATCATAATATCACTTTGTCCTATGGCAACTTTTCTTTACAAAATCTCCTAGATGCTTTCTCGTGTTGGCTTTCAGAGTCTTCAATCTGAGTCTTCACAACAAGTAAGGTGAACCATAAATAGTATGTCCAAATTGTAGATGTGAGTTATAAATAGCAGGTCAATTTGTAAGTTCCAGAACCCTTCCACCTTCAAAAAATGAAAGAAAAAAGTATGATACAAAAAACCCATCCATGGTGTATCTGGTTGCTAAAGGCAAGAAAACGTTTAAGATTTCAAACTGGAACTAACAAGCTGTCTTGTGCTTTTTCATTTCCTGTCATATGTTTAACATTAATAGATGACTTGGAATGTTATTGGGCTGTTTTCACTCACGTACAGTTTTACCATATTGGTTCCCCCCCCCCCCCAGTTGAATCATGTTTCTTTGTGGGCGATTTGGTTGATTTTAGTTCATTTTTTTAAATCATTTTGAAGTTAACTCTCACCCCTAAGGTGATTGATTTTGTCACAGGATGGTCATCCACCCCTTGGTTGGTCAGACACCTTGGCGTATCTTGTTCTACCTACATTGCTTGTTATCTCACAATATATCTCCGTTCAAATTATGCAGTCATCACAGGTTGGCCCTGGTGCAGATTCTGCTATTATATTTGCCTTTTATTTACCTTTGATTATTTGGTCTCTATGGAAACACCAGCATGCTAAGCCGGTATAGTCTTGAAGCATGTTCCCTTTGTCCTGAACTCTTTTTCCTCTACTAACTATGGACTCGCTATTACCCACAAAAAAGAAAAGAAAAAGAGGCTGTTCACTTGTTGATACAGCTTCCAAAACTTCATTTCTTTTCATACATCACACATAGATGTAGTATTGTTAGTATTCTTGTACTGTGAATTGCTTTGTACAAACAGCATGTGATATTTTCATTTTTCTCTTTCATTTTCAAGAACTAGGTCATTTGTTTATAATCCCTGTCTTTCTTTCAGTCTAATGATCCAAACTTGAAGAGTTCCCAAGCTATAACTAAGTTCCTGCCGTTGATGATTGGTTATTTTGCGCTTTCTGTTCCCTCTGGCCTAAGTCTTTATTGGTGAGGATATTTTAATTCTTTTTTATGCAACTGAACAAGTTTTAGCTCAATGAACCAACCATGTTCCTTTTGTTGGAAGCACTGTTTTCATGTTCTTTTTCTGTTTTAGAAATGATATAGTAAATGAATTCAGGCTTATAAATTGAAAGAAATGTTTTTCTACTATCTTCTGCAGGTTGACAAATAATATTCTTAGTACAGCACAACAGGTATGGCTTCAAAAGCTGGGTGGTGCCAAAAATCCAGTGAGTCAGCTTATAGATGATGCCACTGAGGAACAGCAACCCAAAATCCAAAAGTCGAACCTAGAAGTAGAATCAACCCAAAAGTTGGGTGGTGCAAAAAATCCAGTGAATCAGCTTAGTGTTGATGCCACTGAAGAACAGCAACCCCAAATCCAAAAGTCAAACCTGGAAGTAGAATCAACCCAAAAGTTGGTTCAGCAAGGGCCGAAACCTGGTGAAAGGTGAACTGCCACTGATTTCTGGTAATACTAACTTTTTATTTTCTTTGCAATAACTGTATTAATTTTGTAGTTAATATGCCATCTTTCAGATTTAGACTGATAAAGGAGGAAGAGGCTCGGAGGAGACAACAAAGGGAAGAACAAAAGATGAAAGCAGCAGCTGTAGGTACTGAAACATTGAAGGCGGCAGAAGAGAAAGAACTAAAGGATGCCAAGTTGGTCAAGACAGAAGTTAAAAGATCTGAAACAGAATCATATTCTGATGGGAATCAAAAAGTTCATTCAATGAATGAAATGCATGATTCTTCCAGTGATGGAGTTACCCTTGTGAATGGTGATCACTCCATTCCAGGATCTAAAGAAGAGCATAAGAGGATGGCTGTTTCCAAGATGGAAAATGGTGGACCTTCTGTCAACTATGAGGTCAACGTAAACGATGAAGAACACTCTGACAAAAACATGGATAAGGTACGATTTATTGTAGATGCATAATGCATTCCTTAGAAAATTAAATTTTGATCATGCTTACATTTTGGTGAAACCTTGTGCAACTATGATTGTTTTGATCCTATGCTGTTTTGTGAGTGATTCTAGCAGTATGTTTTCTTTTCTTTTCTTTCTTTCTTCTTTCTTCTTTCTTCTTCTTCTTCTTTTCTTCTTTTTTTTTTTTTTGGGGGGGGGGGGGGGGAGTTATGTATGCCTGTTTTTCCTAAGTAATCTGTAAAATGGTAGTTCTTTACTTTTACTTCTGTCAAATATAATATATAGAGGAATGAATGTTACCTCTCATTGATTTTTTCAAATTGTATATCATTTATCATTTATTGACTAAAATAATCATTAATAGAATGAAACTTAACTAAAAGTGTAAGGTCCTGGTTTCAGAACCCCGCTTTGGGATTGATTACGGACCCAGCTAGTGTTAAATGATTCCAATATTTAAAGTAATGCCAATGTTGTAAATATTTGAAGCTTACAAATTGGGGCAGCCATTTGGGCAGTCCAACTGAATTTAGTTATGTTCAGGAGTTCGTTTGAATTTTAAATTCTGTTTTTACTTGGTTATTGGGTAGCATAGAATGTGATAAGTAGATGCCCTCTATAAGATAGAAGTCCAATTTAAGTTAGTAGTCCTAGTTGAGTTCTGTTTTTTATGTTAATTGTTAAGTCCCAATAGGAGTCGGTACTAAAGGCTATGAATAGCCAGTCTTTGCTTGTAACAAGACAGTTTTTGACAAATAAAATTATTGAATAGGGAGTTGCAGCAAGAGATCAAGGATCAAGTAGGGTATTAGGTTATTTTTGCATTCTTCCATTCAATCTTCATCCACAAGCCCCTTAAACTGGTGAGCCATCATCCCCTGGCCTTCCCTCTTCTCTTTCCTCCATTGCACCTAGCAAAAATCCCCTCCCATACCATTTGGCTCCCCTTCTTTGCCCCAAAACCCTAAGTTCCATTACTCCCCATCCCCACCATGGAATAACCCCCCCCCCCCTTAGAGTCACCACCTTCTCACTCCCCCTAGCACTCAATTCCAACTTGCAGCCCTAACTACCACCATGAAACCCTAAATTTCCGTAGCCCTAGTACCTTCGGAACTTGAATCTTAAACCAAAAACATCAAGGTTTCAGATTTGTGTTTCTAAAACCTAAGCCTAAAAACCCTAACCAAACCTCATGCAACCCTGCCTACAAACCGTAAAACCCCTAAACAGGTCTTTGTAAACTCTAATTTGCCTGCTATTCATCAAGGGTCCTTGGTTTATTGGCCCTCACCCCAATGAGGAATGAGGCTATGTCAGCTTGGCCTGGGGTATCGCCACAGGAGCGTGGGGAAGACAAACAGTAGGCCAACACCGGAAGCAGTAATGAAAAGGAGAGTAGAAAACGTAGAAAAGTATTTATCTCATAGAGGGAAAGGAATAATCAATGGGGAAGAAAGAAACAATATACACCATTAGCTTGAGTACAACAATTGACAATACCACAACTAAATGAATTTCATCTTATCTCGCTTTAGTATTGTGTTTAAAGCATATTTAACTATTATGACTTCTATAAAGTATAAAATACAAACAAACTCTACTGAGGAAACTGGAGCAAGTGGTAATCTACAGTAAACTCAAACAACTTATGAAGCTAACTCTTTCTAATACAAAATCAAATAATATAACATAGGAGATTCGATGTTATCACTCAGCTTAGTAATAAATCCTACCATCCGCTCTTGGACCAAAAGTTCCATTTCAGCATCCGCTTTCGCAGCAGTTGTGCCAACTACGTCAATCTAACTGCATCAAAAGGACTCAAATAAGTGTAGGCATGAAGCAGTAGCTGAATTTCATGAATGCCACTCAAAAAAAACCTCTTAACTTTGCCTCCTAAATTATTGTCTGACCTGCCAATTTCTCACTCCAGTATGCTGATGCATGCTCAGATTCTAAAATACTCTAAATCAAATGAAGAATGGGATCTGTGGAAACAATTCCCACTTAGTTTGGAACTCTAGTCCTATACAGCTCAAGTTTAATATAGTTTAAAGAGTTACTGGACAATAAAACCTCCATTTTTTGGTCCCATGGTCTCTTTAAGAACCTTGCAATTTCTAGGGGAGGGAGAATTTCAAATATCTGGAACTGGGGGCCTTTTTTGGTTCAAGCTCCCTGGGATTTATGGCCCCTTCCCAGCTAAATTGAGTTGGCCACAAGTCAACTCTATTCTGAGGTGGAATCTTCTGTTACAAAGTTTACTGATTGGGGCGTAATAGATGTAGGCTGTCACCACATATGCTGACAAAACACCAAATCAACCTGGTTTGAACTCTTAAGCCCTGAAAACTATCAAGCAAAATATTACAAGAAATATCATATTGAACAAATTAAGAAAAACAAAGTATGTAGAAAGTATAATGTCAATACAAGAAACAGGCATGTCAGGGTCAGTTAAGCAAAATGTAGGAATATTATGCCAAGTTGAATGCAGTTAAAGCAATAAAATTCCCAGCAGACTTGAATGATTCTGCAAGTCCTTCCAAACACCCTACTCCCTCCCCCCTCTTCTCCCCCCCCCCCCCCCTCCTTCCCAAAAAAAAAAAAAAAAAAAACCGGGCAGGGGCGTGGGACGGTGAGTTATGGCCATGTTAGTCACCTTGTTTATGGAGTACTGGATTCAAAAGTTAAAGCAAAAGCACAAGTGTTCAACACTTTCTCAACTTGAATAGAATCGTGTGTGATATGACAGTTTCAATTTGCACCATGCGGGTCGTGTATCAGTGTATGCTATTGAGGACCCATCAGTCAGTAGCTACATGATTT
Source organism: Hakea prostrata (assembly GCF_041222555.1). Classification (NCBI taxonomy): domain Eukaryota; kingdom Viridiplantae; phylum Streptophyta; class Magnoliopsida; order Proteales; family Proteaceae; genus Hakea; species Hakea prostrata. The sequence goes on along the minus strand of NC_142607.1, from coordinate 15,363,078 downwards.
TGGGCCTTACATGGGATGCATAAATGCATTCTCTTGTGCATGTCATTGATGATGGTTATATGTCTGGTTTATCTTAGAGGATGATGGGGTCATGGGAGGCCGGTCCCTTGTGCATGCTATTGGCTGGTTTACTTCTGTTTGTGCAAGCATGGCCAACATTGATGTTTTAATCTTAGGAGGTGAGTGTCTTGCATTAGCGAGTCAGGCATTAGCCAATCCCTCATTACAAAGCCTGCTTTGCAGTTGCTTAAACCTTCTCGCTGCGTAGGGACCCTTTTTTCACCCTTCCGCCCCCCCCCCTGTTTTAATTGGCCTTCTCTGTACTGAAATTTGTGGCTGTGTCCATATCAGCTTTGTTTTTATTATTCCTACTTAGGGGATCTACATCATGACTTCTAGAGATCCATTTCCTGTTCTTGGGAGAAAACAAAGACTAGCTTAGGCTATTCTTTTCAAGCTTTTAAAAGATTGATTGCCAAAACAAATATAGGCTATTTCATGTTGGAATTTGATGGTCTCCTGTTCCTTCGAACCTGAATCTATGTTTACTTTTCTGCACATATGATTCCTTTTGTTGAGAACAATTACCTTCCCCGCTGATATGCCCTTGTGATCTCTTTTGACTGAATGCCGGGTGAAAAGGTTCATTAGTTGTGTTGGAAGTAAAGAGGAAATGGTATTCAGTTTCTTGTGTGTCACCAGAAGAAATGCAATATCATGGTTTAATGTTTGATACTCAGTGAGATTTATTGATTCTCAGGAAACAGCAGTACAACCATATAGTACTTCAAATGTATCAGGTGAAGGTTCCAGTGAAGTTTTTGATCATCGAGGGAATACGGATTGAAAGAAATGAAACTTAGATCAAACCTGCATAATTTTTTCCTCATGGAACAAAATTGCATTGCTTTCTACTTCAGTTAACAGGAAGGGTTTCAGAAAGGACGATCCCTTGGAACATACATAAAACGGTTCCTAGCCTTGTGAAGGAAGCATCATTTCGAGGCCTTGGGAATTCACGACGTGTATATTATCGTAGTCATAGATGAAGGTCAGACTAATATTGATGTTGGGTCTCGTAGTATTTATTGTTGTAGAACGCTTTGTGTAATAGTTGTCTTGCAATTCCAGTTTTCTTCTATTCTGCTCAATTCAGTTAATTTTTCTTTGTATAGGAATTAATTGGAAATAATTTTTGAAGGAAAAGAAAAATCATTAATTCTGTTGATGGAAGCTCAGAATGCTATATTATTCCTCTTGGAAATCTTCAATCATAAATGATCTTCTTGTTACAACTTGTCACGGCCCAGGCCATTTAATGAGCCTGTTTTGAAAATGTTTTAATGTATATTTAAACCTTAATGTTCTTGAATGGTGCAAATGGTTATGCATCTCATATCCCTCAGGGTATCCGCTTTAAAGGACTGATATACGCATTCTCTCACAAATAGACTAAATATGCAATTCCTAACTCAAACTAATTTTAATTCCTTCCGAAATAAACCCTCAAGTTCACCCATGTTGAGCCAAAAAAATTATCAGGTCTTGCTTTTTGGCTAGTTGAAATGTAGATCAGATTCGTACCCAATCTAAATCAGATTAAAATCTCAAACCATTGTGTTAGGTATTTTGCCAAAAGTAGAGGGTACCATTAAGCTCTCCCACTTCCCACTGCACACATAGGGATTGTAAAGACGAGTCCGGATCAGCTCCCCCGACGGTTTCTGACCACACAAAGCAGTGGGGCCCACGGTGAAAACACTTTTTGGGGGAACCCGTCGGGGTGAGGATCCAGATTCTTGTAAGACGTTGAAATACTTTCACTTGACAAGACACATCCTTTCCCAAGCAAATTGGAACTTGCACAGCAGGAATCGAAAGAAGAACTTCTCTCTATACATGAGTTAAGAAGAACCTATTCTATATTCCTATCCACCAGATCCCATCCCCTAATCCATCTCTGAATCCAGAGGAAAATATCACAGTGCATCTGTCTTGGGGTTTGGTTTAGCGAGGCAGAGGGTGGGTGTGGTGGTGGGGAAGATGCCACAAGGAGCACCAATTGTTAATCAAACAGTAACAACCACGGATTCAAAATGTGGAAGCAGCCAACCGTTCTTCTTCGCATGATCTACATAGAACTTGAACTTCTGCTCAGCATTTGGGATGTCAAGAGCAAGATCTTCGAGTCCATCCCCTATCCTGGTGAACCCCTTGGTCATCTGGTTGATGGTGATCAGCCCTTCTCCAAAGCATTCCTGCAGCAAGTCAAGCATCCTATCATTCTTCTTTTCCATAGCCATAACCAGTGCCTTCTTCACCACCTCATGATTAAAGAACGGCATCCCAAGGTCCCGGATGCACTGGCAAGCTTCTGCCACAACGCCCCCACTTTCATACTCCTCCAGGAGTTTTATTATCTTGTCCTTGGCATCCTCCACAGCCCAACCAGTGCCACCACCCCAGCACCTCAGAATCCTCTCGCCTGCATGGCGAGCACCAAGAAGTGAGCGAGCCATATGGACAGTCTCACTCCCATTGCAATTTGGTGGTAGCTTACTGCTTATCTCATCCAAGTTCAGAGGAGCCAATACATCATCAATAACTGCCCTAGCCAGGAAGTATGCAAGCTCATTTGAGGCATCCAATATATCCAGAGCAGTATCCTCCGCAGATTCCAGAAGCATAACGAACCCATCAACAATGTCTGCAGTAGAGAAGATTTCAGAATGAAGCACTGATAGCAGAACAGATGCCATTTCCTTCTCTCTGTTCTTCCTGTCCATGGCAAGGGTGATCAGCTTCTTGAGAAACACTGGATTGAACTCAGGGACTGCAAGATCCTCAAGGCTTCTGATGAGTTCCGGGATATCATCTGAAAGAAAATATTCATGGATGATTGTGACAGCTTCTTCCTTGAACCGTCTCACTTTTTCTTCGTCATTTCCAACCAGCTCCCCATCATCAGCAGATGCTTTGAGAAACGAAGCATCCAGCCACCCCTCAGAGATGGCTTTTGGGACTAGTGATTGGAACAAGGTTTTTGCAGACGGGATGTCAAGGGAGAGGTCATCAAGGCTCTCAGCTAGCCGGCCAAAACCTTTCATCATCTGACTAGAACTTATGAGACCTTCTTCAGCTGCTTCTTTCAACAGCTTAAATATAAGTGGTTCTGCTGTTCGGATATCCATTGCAAGGATTAAAGCTCTCTTCACCACCTCATGATGGAAAAATGAGACACCTAATTCCCTAATACACCTGCATGCCTCCATGGTATCTCCACTCTCAACATATTCCCTCAGTAAATCTGAAATCTTTTTTTTCACTTCATCTACAGTTATGTGTGTGCTACCACCCCATCGCCGCTCCACAAGTTCAGCATGGTGGGGAGCAGATAAATAGCTCTTCTCTGCAATTTGCAAAATCTGATGTCCTTTTAAAGAATCCGGGAGTGTTTTCTTTGCCCTAGTGATAAAAGCTGGAGGAAGAATATCATCAACCACTGCACGTGCTATGAACAGTGCCAGAATGTCAACAGCATCAAGTATGTCAAGTGCCAAATCATCAGCAGACTCCAGAAGCAACAGAAAACCTTGGCTGATCTCAGATGAGCTGATTACATCGGCATATAAAGCTGACAGTAAAACTGAAGCCATCTCCTTCTCCTTATCATGCCTGTCCATGGCCATCGAAATAAGTCTCTTAACAAAATAGGGATGATACTCACTCGAGCCAAGTTCTCTGAGGTCAGAAGCTGCCAATTCCACATCTTCAGTGCTAAAATACTCCTCTATGATAGCAACCACTGCTTTCTTGTATTCATCCAGGGGATCCGAAATAGTAGAACCTACAAGCTGATAGGGTTCCTGGTGGATATCCAGAAAAGGAGATCAATTAGGATATGATTTATTGCAATTAACATACCTTAGTCTATTTCTGGGAATTAAAACATCTTGATGCATTTTCATATACAGTCAAAACTAGAGTAAGAAGCTGCAACAAAGTGCCAGTGCTAGTTGAGGGCTCTAAGAATGAGAACAGAGAATTGACGAAGAAAATAACAAAGCAAAGTGGATAGGAGGAATATCAAAGTGGAAAGGGGTAGTGGGTGGTAAAGAAGCAAATAAGAGAATGGACCAACCTCGCCACTGTCATAATTAGGGTCGTTCCGATCTACACAGGAACTACCATCAGTATCAAGCAGCTTACCCCACGTGCCTTTCCCACCAGCACCATCTATCATTGTTATCAGTGAAACAACAGCGTATCAGTAAGATTACTAACAAGGGAATGTTTCTGAAGTACTAGTAACGTACCACCAAAAGTGCAAGGAAAGCAAATTTGGGTCCTCAAGCATGGAAGCTTCTGTTTCAGAAATTCTAGTAATCAATAACAGAGGATTAGCTTTCACTCATACAACCAAGCATGGTTACTTTAAATATCCGCTACAGGAACAGGAAAACCTTTTTACGGCACTGGCAGTTTTAGAATATACAAAAAGTTAGGACCCTGAAATTATATTTGGCAAATTTCAAAAACATGAGCATAATAACATCCAAGAGAATTGTCAGGTTAAGCTTTTCCACTTTCCCAAAGATTGACAATAAAGCTCTTCAGAAGCCTCATATTATGCAATGATTGCAAGGGAGGAAGATTATGTTTCTTTTATCAGGATAGAACATAGTTTTCATCATTTTACTGTTATCTAGCATTCATAAAGTCGTCTTGAAAGGCTCCTTTGACTCGGAGTCTCTAACTCTACAGCATGGTAAAATTATGTGGCAATCCCAATGTTGCTAGATAATGGATGGTCTGATAAGCCATGTGTCAGTTCATATGGTTAATCATCTCATATACTAAACCAGAGACCTGAGAGATAAAATCCACTGTTAACACCATCATTGACATCTTGAGACCATTGAATGGATCCACCTATCAAAGAATGTCCCCAAACATATCCCAATTGAAGTGCTAACGACAACAATGACCCTTATAAGGGTCCCAATAGGTATCGTCATCATCTGTTTAGAAGTCTCCTTAACAGAAGGAGACTTGTGAACCCTTTACATGGTATAACTTCATCCCTTCATCCTCCTGGCCATCAATTTTGGCGTGCATAGCAAACTCTTTAATCTCTTTTCATGATGTGACCACCAAAATTCTAAGATTTGAGAACATTTGCCACCCTATCCACGCTCTTCAATCTCTTTTCATTGATGAGACCACAGAAATTCTTAAGGTGTCTGACTGAGATTTGAAAACATTTCCCACCCTATGTACTCTCTTCAATCTCTTTTCATTGATGTGAACACCAAAATTCTTAAGGTGTCTTACTGAGATGTGAAAAAAAAATCCACCTGACAGAGACCAATCAATATACTCTACATGCTAAAGCCTCCGATGAATGGTAATTGCAGGCATAAAACCATTCTTCCCTCCAACTTCAGCTTTTGACTCAATCAGACTTCAAAACATTGAATTTTATCTTGGATTGATGAAAACATGGTGCGCTTCACAATTTGGCCTAAATCCCTCTTGATAAAGGCATGACACTTTGGGTTGAGAAGATCTCATTAGAATTGGCAGATTGATAAAAAAATTATATGAACCAGAAGTTAATCTGTCATCACTTCAAGTAAAACACCCACAGAAGCAAAGATACCTAAGGAAGAAATAGAAGTGCAATTCCCCAGTTTTAATGTTTCCTAAAGTTTTCTTCATCTCGTACCAAAAGATCAACAGAAGAGGGGGAAAAAAAAAAAAAAAAAAAATCCACCAAAAAAACATGCCACCTACAACCTACCTGTTTAGTGTAGGCTCAATGTTCAACATATGCATGGAACAAGATACACACCATCACCCCAAAAAAAAAATAATAATAATAATTTTTTATTATTATTATTTTTTTTTTTTGAATATGTAAAGTTTAATCGGTTACTAATCAAGCTAATAAACCCTCAAATATCAGATACAAAATATACATTTCATAACCAAATTGGATCCTTGCTCAAAATCATTATACCTATGACCAAACTGATGATAGCTCAAAAGAACCTCTTTCATTTCCCAATCATATTGGCTCAAGTCAGAACTCTTCAAACAGTGATAACTGCTAGGTTTCATTAAAAGAACGAATGCAACCAAAAGATAACAATGACAGCTTAATAAGAGGAAACTAATAAAACAACAATATTGCGTTCCCGGGAAGTATCAGTGATAAGTGTACTACTCACCCTTCTTGACGCGAATGGCTTTTCCAGAGTGCGACCGACGGATATGCCTCACCCCAATTCCAAAAGTTGGTGTCTTCCCAACCGTTGAAACTCTTACATGTTGCTCAGGAAGGAGGGAACTAAGGGATTTGGGAGAAGAAGACAAAGCCTCTGCATTCTTCAAGGTTTCCCTCTGTTCATCAGTAAGAAACCCCTCATTTGAAGCCATTTACTGTTTCAGATAATCAACACGACATGAACACATCATTAGACTCCAATGTTATTCGATCGCTAAACTAAGAATACCAAAGAAATGATAACTAATCAACTACACATACAGTCAAAGCTACATTGTCCAATTGATAGAACCAAGAGAAATTTACCTCGAATGGGTGTATCAGCATTCAGCATAAAAAAAATAACAAACAACAGAACCTCTGTAGTTGGAACGTCGAAAACAGGCAAATCTGAACCCTACTCCATCATTGAAGTTGCAGAGATTTCCTCCAAGAATGCTTCTGTGCTTGGCCCAGATCTTGAGCCAAGACACTTATCAGTAACCAGATCTCGGTAATCAATAAGAATGGAGTTATAAGACCCAAAACAAAAACCTACAAAAAACCCTAAAAAAGTATAAGCTTGCAAGTCGCTAGGAAGAGATCTAGAATCGTCTCTTTCGTCCTTGTTACAAAAAAGAAGGAAACGAATGAGAGAGAGAGAGAGAGACAGAACAGAGTGGACAGAAATTAGGGATGAGAGGGAAAAGAAAGATGGAGTAGGGCGGCTTGGGCGGTTGGGCTCTGTCTTTGAGGATCGTTTTTTTCATATAAAGGCTTCATATTTGTACTACACATCACCAACGGTACTTTTTTTTTTGATAAATCTCCGAGGCTCTCCATGTGGCCGTTGGTTTTAGTTAATAGAACTTGATTCTTCCTCATCTCGTATGCTGACATCTGGCATGGAATTTTTTTGGGTACAAAAACCTTTTTATATATAAAAAAATTAAAAAATATATATTATAAATGCCACTGAAAAAGGAACAAATAGGACGAAAAGGAAATATTACATATGGCACCGACAAGAGAATATTACATATGCCTCCGCTGCCATTTTACTGAAGTGGTCCACTCAATGATCCTATTCGAGGTTCGATTTTGTGACTGGATTGGGAGAAAGGTATAAAGGAAATTATACGAAATCAATAATCATTGTGTGGTTTCTATAATTGTATCCACCGTTTGTAGTACAATTGTTGTTTTTTTTAGTACAAAATCATCCGTTTTAAAATCCAATTCAACCATGATTTATTCAACCATGATTTGAGTAAGACGTAAGAACAACCATGAGCGGAGGAACTAAATCCAAATTGTCCAATTCGACATTGACAGGTGAAGGATTGTGCTTTCCTCACAGCTCTTTATCACATATTTTAAAAAATATACTCAAAGATAAATTTTTCTGTTAAATGAATGATAAAAATTAGAAGGTGTGAAGAAATAATCCTCTATCCTAAGTAGAGGATCCCAACTAAAAGAATCTCAGCTCTAAATTTTTATGAATCTTCATTGTCATAATTAATCTATAACCAATAATTAATCAAAAACTGACAAAAGAAATTAAAATGATAAACCCAGAGAGTGACCCACTCTGTTCTGATCTTTCCTTCTACCCCCAAAGATTTAATTTTTCAGATAATATTTTTGGTGCATAGTTATTGTATTGAATATGCTGATTGTAGTTTAGGACTTCACATCCTCTCAGTGATCCAAATGTAAATTTCTTACTTTCACAAAATTTATATTTTTACAGGTACAAATAATAAAACTGAAATCGAAGCCAAGCCTCTTAACTAAAATTTGAAATCAAACTGAATAACCACTACCTCTCATCAATCAGTAGTCATGGTTTTAAATCTTGAAACTGCAGAGTATTCCAATACTCAGCTTGATTATCTCATGAACCAAATCAGAACTGATCCGTTTTGACAAACATCCTGCATGATAGTGTTATAATCGAGACTACCCCGCACACACACACACACACACACCCCTCCCCGGAGGGGACCGACTGCAATGTGAGAGCTGATGAATGATTATCATTCTTTCCATTCATTTCCTGTCACAAGCTCATCCTCCTACGTTGATTCATACCATGTTGGGCCTTTGAGGAAGCAAGAGATTATAGAACTTGTCCTGCAAGAAGAAATTCTTACCCTTGCTATCAACAGACTTTTTCCAACCACACCATCCACCATTCACTATTTTTTTGAGCTCATCATTGCCCGTGTAGTGAGGATCCAGTATAAGGAATGCACAATCACCACTTGTCTCATTGTAGTCAACTCCCAGTAGTGTGTATGCAAGAACACCTCCACCTGTTGCAAATCATATTGTCAGATGGAATAAACTCCTAAGTTTTGTGCATTTATTGCTAAAGATGGTTTTAACTTGAACTTGTTCACTGTTAAAGATAGTCTTTTTGTTGCACATTGCATAGAAAGAACAGCACATTTGATGATTTATGTCCAGATCTATTTGTGTCATGGCAGCGACGGTTAAAAGGGGCCGTGTTTTTCTATTAACCCCCATTGATCAAACAAGAAATCACAGGTATGTTCGCATTGAGACTATTTACTGAGCTTATCATCGCCATCTAAACAGTTTCTGGATCTCTTCTCAAAGAAAGACTCGAGAAAAAAGTGCATTGCTCTTACTGACCAATCATGACTGGGGTCCCTTGGTTCTCAAAATGCATGGCCAGTTCACGACATTTTTCTGGAAGCTCTGATCCTGATCGCACATTCATAATTTTGCAGCTGACCTGTTCAGATGGCAAATTTCTATCAAAAATCCGTTATTTGAAAAATCAACTGTAGTGCAGTGAAACATACAGAATAATCAGGGGAACAACCAATGAAAATAGCAAAATCTATGGCATACTTACACCAAGAAGTTTGTCCAAAACAAAGCTTAATTCAATGGCTCCAATCCATTCACGTGATCCAACAAAAGAAGCCTCTTTATCACCTATCTCTACCAGTGCCTGCTGTATTTCCCTGATAAAGAAAAAGGTTTTCAGTTGAAGATGGTACAAATTTTGCAACCTCTCTTTTAAGGAAACAAAGAAAGAGGGGGGATAGAAAGGTGGGGAGGAGAAGAGTTTCTCAGTTGGTCGTAATAGTAGGTGTCAACCCTACCAGACTAGGTTAGTTTTTTACAAAATAACACACCCATGTACTGGCTAGTAGTTATAGTAAAAAATTATAGGGAAGAAGAACATTAGAGGAATGCAAATCGAGTATGGAACACTTCCCCGTTAGGAGAGAACAATGTGCTCCCCTGATGGCTTTTAACCACATGATAGTGGTGGGGTCTACCTGGGAATATTAAAAAATAATAAGTGAAAATTCCAATAGACCCCACCCACTATTATGTGGTTGAAAATTGTCAGGAGAGCACATTGTTCTCCCTTGACAGGGAGGAGATACGGACTCATAAAAATCTACAGTCAATCAAAACAAATATTCAAGTTTATTACCAGCTTTTTTTTTTCTTTTTTTTTTTTTTTTTTTGGGGGGGGGTGTAGGTTACCAGCCATTTAAAGTAAACACAAAAATGTATGCATGGCTACTGAAGACAGAAAAGACAGAGTCTATCACATCAGTTCTGATGTGTAATAATATCTTTTGCACCTGTGGGTTGGAACTTCAATGGATGTATAGTGCTGGAGTTTAAACCATGAAATTATAGTCTGTAGAGAGCGGTAGGCACATCCCCATCCCTGGAGAACAAACAAACATAATAGGTCAGGACACTGAATGGATATGGTATGAGCTCGTTCAACCCCTGACAGTATATATATACATTAATTTTTTTATTTTTTTTGGGTGACCATATTGCACAAGTAGCAAATTAAGAGGTAAAATTAAATGGAAAACTAAACCAACTTGATACTCAACATAGAAAGTCTGCTGGTATTTGACAAAACAATAGCAACTTTAAAAGCATTGTTTTTTAAACTTCCGGTATTTGCTGGTTTTGACAGGTCATAAAGTGTTAAATGGTAAATAAATAAATAAATAATTTGAGGAAGAAAATGAGAAGGAAGAAGTTTTCTACTTCAGCATGTCTGATAATTTCTCTAGAGGCACCAATATCTGACACATGGCAGACAAGATAGAGCTGAACATGGTGAATCTAAATTCTAAACCAGCTTCCATATCTCTATTGAGTCAACGTTGCCTCACCACCCTCCTTCAAGGCAAAACACATATAAATCTAGATTCTAGCAATACTAGTTTTGCAGACAAGAAAAACATTTGCTAAAGAGAAATGTTGCTAGGTGTAATGGTTAGTGCTTCCATGCTTTCAGACAGTTTATGAGTTCAATTATTTCACATACACAGTGATGTGTGTGAGAGAGAGAAGCTGTACCCAATTCACATACATGGTGATACCAATTTTTTAAATAGGTCAACAAGTTAACTGAAGAAGTAAAATTCCTCAATCAACTGGTTTTTCTTCAAAAACCAACCGATTTGGCTCCAGTTTTCAGTCAAGGTGGTTCCATATTTGAACCAATCCCTATAAAACGGGGTTTCGTTCAACTGCTAGTCCAGTCTGTTTTTAAAGATTGCACATCGGTAAGACAAAAGACAGGACATAGCAATTCAAATCTACAAATCCAACCTCACTTCCAAGTAGAAAATAGTCCATACTGTATATAACTCTCTCTCCCCCAGTGAATTGCTCTGCTGTGATATTGTAAAGAATCTATAGACCAAAGGAGGCTTACTGTAACAAACTATTTATGGATCAAAGAAGGAATTTACTGCAAAGAACAACTACAAAATAGATATACGATTTGAAATTGTGTCCCCCCATTCTGCATGGGAATAACTTCCAGCAAAGTGTAGATACCAGTGCTATTCTTTCATTTTTTTATTTTCATTGAAGTAAGTTAATTTTGTTGATTGGACAAGTTAAAAATAAAGTATCAGTTCTCTAAAACTGGACCATGTTATATTGTTTCTTGGCCCACGAACTATCTGGGATCAGTTTCAGATGTTGAAGTGAGGGATGAATGTGACAACAGCTGCCGTTGTTGAAGAAAATAGAAAGAACAGCTATGCTATGCAAAACACAGACTACAAAGAAAATTGAAACTTCTCTTGTACTCTTTTTTTTCTGAAGGGGACGAGGCTACGTGGAGAGGAAGGAACTCTTATAACACAAAGTTACTTACAGAATCATCAAACCCATCTTGAAGGTAGTGATAGTATTCATAAGAACCCTGAATCAGAGAGACAATGCCTCCAGAAACTGCGTAAGGTAGCAGATAATAAATACTAGCTAAACCAAGAGTAATGTCAAAAGTAGATATTGAGAAGTTCAGGCATCTTAACTTTCATACAGTTTAAAAAACATGTCATAACCAAGTATGAACAAAAATACATTTGCAGTAAACTTGTAAACAGACTAACCCCCACTGCCAGGAATTTCAGTATGTACATCCTTAAGCAGAGCAGCACCTGAAATTATAATGAAGGCAACTCCTCCATATTAATAAATACAAAATGGAATACATATTGAATAATTGCATATGTGCAAGCTAAATATTACCCTTTCTTGTTGGGTTGCCTCCTACATGATCTTTACTACTGGAAAATTTCATGGCATTAGCAATTAGAAGAAGAGGACGATCCAAGGGTAAACCCAGCCTCAAATGTAGGGACCTTCTAATATCAACTGTAAAAACAAAACTATTAAATTGTGAGAAGATCCAGCTTCCATAGTTTAAGTAAGAGAATAATTTTCATAATAACATAACAACTAAAAACGGTCTGGAGTATGATTATTCCCAACATGTACTCACACAGTAATTTTTTCCAGAAAGACAAAATGTGGGGGTGAGTGCTTTATAAATTTATACCTGCACTCATATATGGTAAGACAAATAACTTGAGGATAACATTCAGCATCCTGCTACCTTCTACCTAATTAGCCGTCCAAAGTCCAATAGCATTTGCAGGAAATACATCAAATATGCTTTCCAGTCTACAAATTGCCAGATACAGAACATCGCATGCCAGTGGTATACCAATGTAGCTCCAGTTGTTTGTACAGCTAACTAAATGCATTTATCACAAGTTACAACCAACTCCCAACATACAGTTTAAAGGCATAGACAAAGCCAGAAGATGGAATAGGCCTCATGAATCAGTGTTTACTGTGCAAAGGTTCAGTGTAGTTTACTTTATCCCAGTCATAGCTTTTAAATAGAAAGGCAACATGCAAGACGTTCTACTTGCCTCAAAACAAGAACCTTGAACCAATGAACATAATTCTTATGACATGATGTTTTAAGAATTAAATTGATACATAAAAATGTGAACAATATCGATATAAACTACAGTAATAACAAAATTAAAAAAGAAAAATTAAACTTGTAGATCTGCATATATGACAAACTTCAGAAAAGACATTTTTAAAGGAAATGCATAACTGGCAATAAAATGCAAGTCTTATATCTTGCAGAATGAACCTTAAGACACAATACTTATGAGACTAAAGCACACTCAAAACAATGGTCCCAATGTTTTGTTAATCTCCATATTGTATTCCAGTTGTACACTTGTACATACCTTGTTCCTTCTCGTTCTCACCATATCTGAGTTCATAGATAACAGTCAGTGGATGCCCAAACCCAGGAGGGCAGAAGTGATATGGTTGTCGCTGCAAGCACAATCAATTGATTAATAAATAGGAAAAATACCAAAATGACCTCATATTGATAAGATGAATAAGATATATTGATAGGGGAAGGCAGGAACAAAATCAGTAGCCCACATATATTATTTAGTATACTGGAATATCAGCATTTTTCTGCTGTTTAAATTAGGGTTGAAATGTTGTGAGAATAAATAGAGTTAAAATCAAATATGGCATTTTATTAGAAAGTTCTGAACTTTAGTTCATTTAGCCAGAACCAAGTAGCTGAGACAAAGCCTTAGTTCACTTGAGGAGTCATTCATTCTTCTTTCTATTTTTCCAAATAGTGGAATTGAGTTGGTTTTTTCCTATGATGGTTGCCAGACCTCATTTGCCTGAGTCAAATGGAATCACATTGCTTTAGATCTCATGGACATAAGAATGTTGTATGCTTTCATAAAATATGTAGGAAACTATGATGGAGGGAAACAAAAGGAGTGATGCTTGTCTACAAAAGGACTGGGTTATTCTCAAAGTTTTCCATTCTTCTGTTTATGCCCTTCTTTACTGATTTTCACTGATTTTAGATGGAAGGTCGTGCTTCGTGTACTGGTCAAGTGCTGACTTGTTGAATGCTTGGTCACAAGATCATGTCCTGAAACAGCCTCTGTGGAAACGGGAGTAAGGCTACATATATATGACCCTCCTCAGATCCTACTAAATGTGGAAGACTTGTGAACTGGGTATAGTCTTTAAAGTGATTTTAGATTCACTTGGATTCAGACAGTGTTGGGAGTTGGGACTGCATCTAAATTGTAAAACTGAAATCTCATTCCAGCCAGAGGTGTTCGATGTTTCATCGTAGTCTAAGCAGAACCTCATCTTTCTAGTTTAGTTTCTCTTTGTATGCTTTTCTCAGTTAAAAGTCAGTTAAAGAAGTTGTTTACCTACTAAATAGAAAGAATGATGTGGTGTATCTAACCATAATTCAGTATTTTCATGAAGACAAGAGGCTCGAATAAGAACCTGAAACAACATGTTAACTTTACCTGAGGATGTTGTGTAAAAAGATTAGAATAAAGAGTCATTCCCATCACAGTTAACTGGTCAACTAGTCCTGGCACAATCAACTTCGATACAGCATGTACAGCGGGAAGATCCTTAGCAGCATAGCAAAGGATATCTAGCTTAAAGCTGGCTACCAAAAGCCTCGCAGGTTCTGAAGCTGAAAAGACAAAATGTTCATCCCTGATAAGAACGAACTGCAAAATCAACACATGGATTGACCACATAATGAATTGAAGATGTGGACGAATTCACCCAGTACTCAAAAAACGAGTTTGATTCAACATAAAACAAATACCAGGATAATATTCAGCAAGAGGTGCCACAGCTTTAGAAGAACTTCCTGACTTATTCAGCAGGATACACACTTGGATTGTATCTGCATTCTAACCAAAGAAACTTTTACAACAAATGAACCACACGGGGGTGGTTAACAAAGTTAAAAAAGAAAAGTATTAGAAGAGTCAAATCTACTGCTTGTAATGAATAAGAAGGGCCACATTGAAGAAAGTGTTGCACATAAAACCAGTGAAGCTAAGAATATTGTCATGGACATATACCAATAAAACTTCGTATAAGAATGGAAATGGCGTATCAGTATGGTATTAAATGCTGGCAATAAAACTAACCGATATACATATATTATGAGGATGGCTGAAAATGAATATGCTGAAATTGATGAGTGGCAATACTACGGGAGGATAGTCAACAATTTATATTTTCAGGGAAAATTGATAGTAGTACCAATAGGTGCCAAGATGAGAGGAAGCTACTAGGGATGGTTCAGAATGGTGGTGGAAGGCAAAGATGAGGCAGGCTCAAATGGCCATAAAAAAGACAAGTGTTTAAGAGAGAACCTAGCTCACAGCCCTTATAGACATCAATAGAGAGCCAAACTGTTGGATAATTGTATTACAAAATCTAAAAATACAATAATGGAATTGCAATACAATTGAAAAATGAAGATCCTTAACTAATCCGGAGAATTTGATGTTGCAATCCGAACAAACCGCCAACGAACGAGGTTGAGTTACACCTTGAGTGTTGTCTTTAAAGTAATTGATGCACCCTACTACCAAGGGTTCTTCGCACCACCACCTCCAAGATAAAACAACCTCCAACTAGAAGATAAGGTAGTTCTTCTAGTTCCTTCAAGGAGCCAAAAACTACAGCACAACACTAAGACAAACCCAAAGGTAGAAAGGAACTTTGTAAGATTATAAGCAACAAATAATGCAAGTGTGAGGAGTGTGCTATTGCACTCCATATGCAAGGAACGGGTTGGGTTTATATACGCCCCAAACCACACCTTACACCCCTTGAGATTCTCAAGGTAATGAATTAGGTCATTCAATCATAATGACTCACCTCCTCACAAGGGGAGAATCAATTCCCTATTAATGGAGAATCAATGGACTTGTCCCTTCTCCACTAATAGGAATAAACCATCTTGACCTAACATTCGCACTAAATGGAGAATTAATTATCATATTCACCTCTTTTGCATGAATTGGATTTAATTCATTCAATAGCCTTAACCCCACTCATGGTAATGTCCATGAATGGTCATGAAGGTGCAATAAGAATTGAAGGTCAATGGCTTGAATTTGAATAAATTACACCCTACAAGTATACCCACCTCATCACCATGATCAATGCCTTCAACATTCTCGTATCAATTGCAATTGATATTTATAACCACCACCTCACACCCCATGAACAATATCATGAAAAACCTCATAATCAAGGTCATGAAAGGCCTCCTTTACTCAAGGGTGTCTCATTACCATCCTTCACTCATGGCCCCACACACTAATAAAACAATTAAAATAAAAGAAATGCATAATTTTAAATTTTAATATAAAATAGATTTTAATAAAAATCTAACAATCCTCCACCGTTTGGTTGTAAAGATGATTGTTATATTTTATATCATGACATTGTTTATAGGGTTTGAAGTGGTTATAAATATCAATTGCAATTGATACGAAAATATTAAAGGCATTGATCATAGTGATGAGATGGGCATACTTGTAGGGTGGAATTTACTCAAATTCAAGCCATGGACCTTCAATTCTTATTACACCTTCATGACCATTCATGGTCATTACCATGAGTGGAGTTAAGGCTATTGAATGGATTAAATCCAATTCATGGAAAAGAGGTGCATATGAAAATTAATTCTCCAATTAGTGAGAAGGTTAGATCAAGATGGTTTATTCCCATTAGTAGAGAATGGACAAGTCCATTGATTCTCCATTAGTAGGAAATTGATTCTCCCCTTTGTGAGGATGTGAGTCATTATGACTCAATGACTCAATTCATTAACTTGAGAATCTCAAGGGATGTAAAGTGTGGTTTGGGCCTATATAAACCCAAACCCTTCCTTGCATATGGAGTGCAATAGATAAACTCCTCACACTTGCATTATTTGTTACTTATTAATTATTATTTTACAAAGTTATTTTCTTCCTTTGAGTTTGTCTCAGTGTTGTGTTGTAACTTTTGGCTCGAAACTAGAAGAACTATCTCATCTTCTAGTTGGGAGGTTGTTTTATCTTGGAGGAGGTGGTGCGAAGGATAGTAGGGTGCATCAATTATCTTAAAGATAGCACTCAAGCTGTGACTCAACCTCATTCGTTGGTGATTCATTCGATTGCAACATCAAGTTCTCTGGATTAGCTAAGTATCTTCATTTTTCAGTTATATTGCAACTCCATTATTGTATTATTGTATTATTGTATTATTGTATTTTTAAAATTTAATACAATTACCCAACACAAACCCTGAGTAGTTCGGCAAATAAGGTGTCTTGAGTTTAAGTTACAATTTAAAATGCATCGCTTTGTAGTGCTTAAAACCACAAGGTAACATTACCAAAGAACTTGGTGGACTAAATATCCACAGATTGATTAAGTTGCAATACAGCACACGCAATTACTACTAACCTGCCCATAATTAAATGACGAGAGCGGTTTGCTATTTGAACAAAAGTATGAACAAGATATGGCATTGACATCCAATTCTTTTGCAACTCCCTTCAAAAGAACATCTGAAAGATGTGTCTGATAATCTATATCCACGCCACGAAGCATCAAGGGCCGAGATTCTCCCCTAGAGCTTTCGTTTATCGCTTCCAGTATAAATACAACCTCAGGACCTCTCAACATATCCGCAACAGATTCAGTCGCAGAAGACAAGACCTTCTCGGGAGCTATAGTGATACATCAATTGAATTAGGAATCAATGTCAAAGTGCATGTAATTATAAAACATAATAAACTAAATGGAGGGTTAAAACTCACCAGAGTCGTTGTTCATAGGAACATAGATAGGCAAATTGACAGCCAACTCGCATCGAAGGAGGCAGCCTCTTTCGAATATATACTTTTCAGGGTTTTCTTCATAAACAACGGTAGTAATGGCTCCTAGGGTTGAAGATTGTTCGACTTCAGAGACGAAAAAGTGAATGTCACCGGTGGCGGAATCCGCAACTGCTCCCACTGCATCGTGAATGCCTCGATCGTCGCCTGAGAGGAACTTTCTCATTCTACGAGCAGCATCAACTGCCTTACCAGCATTTTGTTCCCAATTACTATCTCCAGGGAGTAAAGCTCCGATTATATCGAATCCCCTTGGCAATAATGTTCTAAGATCAACTGTTCCATCGATGATGCTAGGTCAAAATTCGAGGGACGGAGGAAAACATGAAGAAGATGAACGTCACTTACCTGATTCTTTTGTGTAATCTGGAGAGAATGGAACCCCTGGTAGAGTATGGAGACATTTAATGGTGGAGACGATGGTGAGTTGCGGCAAGAAGGGAGATCCGATCAGCCATTGGAGGCTCGATTCTTTACTGGATTTGGATATGATGAGTTTACGGCAAAGAACTGTAACGCTTCTCTCTTGCTGGCTTCCTTCGCCCATTTTCGATCTCAGTGAGAGAATTCTCTTTGTCTGAGTTGCGGCTCGGTAGCACGGTATCTATAAAACTATTATTAATTTAAGCAAGGTTGAAATTTTCGACCAATTTTATTATTATTATTATTATGTTGAACGGTCTACGCTAATTATTAAGGGTGTCAATTAATACGGTTTCAGTAAGGTACCAATTTTAAATATTGAAAATCATAACATTACCATACCGAATTTTTACAGTATAATACAATTTTGGTATTTACAAAAATAGTTCGGTACAGTTTCGGTATTAAATCGGTGCAAGAAAACAGTTTGAACACAGAATCTAGCGCGATAAAGCCACATCACTTTTGTTATTAGTTGATTAAGATCATAAGGAAATTGCGATCAAACAATAGATAGAATATGATATTAACAGAGACAAAGCAAGTAAATTTAAGAATATAATGGAGGGGAAACGAAAATTTGAAATAGAAAATTATGAATAGGGTAAAGGTAAAGTGTTTTAATTGTAAAATTAAATTTATATCCCTTAATTTAGTACGGTACCAATTATGTATGGTTTTGTTACATATCAATGATATGAGTACCTAAAACCATAAATTCGATTTTGGTAATGTTCCCTATCTAATTTTGAATGCTACGATACGGCGAAGCTTGGTACTATTAAACGGGTTTTGCACACAATTGACACCCTTAGTTTATGCCCAAGTCAGTTACATTGTCAAAGGAGCTTTACTCGAAAAAGATTCAAACTCTGACCTCCTACATAAAAGTGTTAGTATTTTACCAATTGAGCCACTATTCAAGGCCAAGGAGATTGGATCGTAGTATTGTAGAGTTCCAAAAAATGTTTCTATGGTTGGTTTGTTTTTTTTTTTTTTTTTTAGCTGAGGTTCATCTGGGACAACTTGTACGCACCTTGATTACATCCTCTGGGGGGAGAGGTTGTCTGCAAGGATTGAATCCATGACTTCTCCACTGAGAAGTATGGATCTCTACCACTCTACCAATCTATGGTTTTGTGTAGGTATTAAAATCTGTTTAAAAAATTTTTTCATAATGAATTGGTTTTTTTTTTAGGGGTAGAATTTGTGAGTCCAGATTTTTTCTTTTAACAAAACAAATAATGAAGTTTTTTTCTTTTTTCTTTTTCGGGAGCATACTTGTTATTTTACATCAAAACATAAAATATTTACCAAAAAAAAGTCCAAAATTGATGTATATCAGTCCCCCGCCCCCACTGCTAAATCTTAACGGCAAGAGGTATTAATAATTTTAAGCTAAGGTACAACTTTTCGTTGAATTTTGGTCATTTCGGTAAATACCCAAATCGAAACGAGGGGCGATATGCGAGATTGCAAAATCTTACCAATATATCACCGAATCGATCGATATATCGGCCAAATCTCGATTTTTTGGATATTTTGACAATTTCTAACGATTTTTATGCGATTTATTTCACAATTCTATAGCGGAATCTTCAAGGTCAATAGACATTCTTGCCAATTATGTTCTAATGATTCAATACTTAAAAGGCAATGTACCAAATGTGATTAGAAAGGAGAATTTACATATAATAATTTATGAAAATAATTCAACTTAAACATACAATTTGTAGCAAAATCTTCAAGATTAATGAGCAATCTTTTCAATTATACCATAGTGATTCAGGCATAAAAAAGCAACGTGCCAAATGTGACAAGGGAAGAGTATATACATGCAAAATATTTATGGAAACAATTTAAATTATGAATGGATTATGTAACAAAATATTTAAAGTCAATGGGTCATATTTCCAATCATGTCCAAATGATTTAGGTCTCAGAAGGTAATATATTATATGTGATTAGGAAGGAGTATTTATATGCAAGAATTTATAGAAAATAATTCAAATATACTAAATATTGTCGTCAAGTTGGGGAAATACCAAATTTAGGGCAAAATGACAAAAAATACCCCGAAATTGGGGTCGAAATCGGTCAATATTGGGTCAAAATCTTGCCTGAATATCGGCGAGATATCGTCATTTCGGCCATTCGCTAGTTAGCCGGCAATATGGACCGAAATATCGCACCTTATTTTAAGCAAAGTCTAAGATTAGTTTAATAATTAGAAAACAAAAAAATAGAATAATAAAGTAATTAAGTTATAGTACAAAGGAACAACGTAATTATCCAATGTTTAATGATAATTGTTCAAAAATCAAGAGAAGAATCCACATGAGTTTGATTTTTTCAAAAAAAAAATTTGGACCATTTCTCGATTTGTGCGTGTCATCCTTGCGCAGGGGCCATGCTAATCTTCTCTGTATCGTTCCAATTTTATCGGATGTCTCCGAAGAGACAAACAATAATATATCCCTATGATATATAAGTATGAAAGAATCTTCTATTTTAGGCGATGTGGGATTAAGGGAAGTTTGAAACCCAACATTTTTTAATGCTTCAAAAGTGGGAATGACACATATCCAAGTATAAATAATCTCACCATAAAAAATAAAAAAGAAATAAACCATCAAAGCAAATAAAATAGTAAGGAATTTGGAAGTTTTAAATCTTACGTTTTGGTCCTCTCCACTGCAACCTCTTCAACAAATCCTTCAATATATTGTGAGGGTAAATATGTAATTCACATAAAAGACAAAACAACTACAAGAGGCAGCCAGAAGAGATCCCTTTTTTTCCAAAAAAAATTTGGACCATTTCTCGATTTGTGCGTGTCATCCTTGCGCAGGGGCCATGCTAATCTTCTCTGTATCGTTCCAATTTTATCGGATGTCTCCGAAGAGACAATCATTTGTGTGTCTTGTGCACATATAAAGAAATAACATACCTTCTAAATCTTCGATGTGGGATAAATGAAATGTTTAAAGTTTGAGACCCAACTTATTTTAATGCATAAAATTCCGGCTGTCACTTTTATTGAAAGTCACATACTTCGGTGCTTCTACTGTAAAATAATGTGATAAATAATATATATTATAAAAGCCTTAGGCATCACAGTGTTTTATTGGTGGTTTTGTTAGAAGGGTTGGGTCAAGTTATGTCCTTGAACTTGAAGCAAAACTTGAAGCCATTTGCCAAGGTTTGGAGCTGGCGGTGAGTAATCATCTCCTGCCGCTACAGTTGGAGTCGGATTCCCGGAAAGCAATAGAGCTTTTGGATCCATGTTGTGTGGATCGTGGGAGGTTTGGTGGTTTAGTTGAACGAATTAGTGTTTTGCTGCATGAGATGGTGAGTACGCGCTGCGTATATGTTGGACGTGTTGCTAATAAGGTTGCTGATTGGATGTCTAAGTTTTCACTCGATTTGGAGTGCTCTTGGATGTTCTTTCAGGATGTTCTCCACGGGTTGGAGGAGATCCTTCATGCGGATTGTAATGCTACTTCCTTTTAGTATTTCTTTGAGTCCATGACTCCGTTGTTTTATTATCGAAAAAAAAAATATAATAATAAAATAAAATAAAAATCTTTATTATGGGTATATAGTTTTTTTTTTTTTTTTAAGCTAAGGTTTATCTAGGCCAGCTTACGCGAACCTTGATTACATCCTCAAGAGAGAGACATTGTCTGCAATGATCGAACCCATGACCTCTCTCATTGAGAAGTATGAATCTCTACTAATTTACCAATCGTACAGTTTCTAAACCTTTTCCACCGGAAATTTGAAACCATGTTGGGAAATGAGAAACGTGATAATATTCTTGAGAAATTTTTAACACCACCCTTGAGTTATCTCCTAGAAAATAAAATTAAAAAATAAATATCAATTCTTGAGTTATTCAATTTATCAATTAAACTCCTGATATGGTGAAAATCTATTAAAGACACCCCTTGTCATCAGGAAATCATAGTTAAGTGTTGTTATAAGAAAACCCTGAGTGGAAAACCTTATGTTTGGCTCGTTATTTCATCTCCCTCTACTGTCTGCAACTTCTTCCTTATTAGGGATGTAAACAAATGGAATTCGACTCAAATATAGTAATATTCGAATTCAAAATTAATTATTAAACTCGTTGTCCAAATTTGAATCTAACATGCGTGGAATATGTAAATATATAACCGAATTGAATTTGTTTAGTTAATCGAATTTTTGGATTATATCTGATCCAAGTTCAAAGTAATCGGATTAATACAAATATTCAGATGTAGTTGAAATATATATATTCAATTAGAGTAGCGAACATATTCGGATAGAAGGAAAAAATCTTAATTAACAAAAAGATTTAGAAACTATGGACAAAAATGAACAAACATAATGATGAATAAAAAATAATTCAAATGTGAGCACTTGAAGCCATAGAATTGTTAATCAGTTCACATATAGTGATATAACTTGAAAAAAAAAAATCTAAATTTACAAATATAAGATCTCCACCACCATTTAAAAAAAAAAAGAAGAACATTTACTTTCAAAAGCTTTGTCTATTAATTAATAAATACAAAATATAAAATTAAATATATTGCCTAAAAATCTGCATCGATTTTTTAGATTGTAATCTATTGTTTTGATAGAGTTACATACTTGTTCCACAAGGGTTATTTAGAATAGAGTAGAGAAAGAGAACTAACGGGGTTGGTCCAAGTGGTAAGCAGCTTGGTCTGTTTAAGCAAGGTTCCAGTATCGAAATCTTGTGGATGCAAAAAATCCCCGGCTGGGAGACTCACTTACCACAGCCAGGTGTGCGACCCGAGTCGAACACCGAATTTGTCAGGGCAAAGCCTTGGAAACCGGGTTTGACAAAAAAAAAAAAAAAATCCATAAATTCGCGGGCCCTCAGCCCTCTCAGGATAAAAAAAGGCCAGTATCGTTCTTCTTCAACATCTTGCCGCCAAAAAACCCAGAGAATTTAAACAGTCAGATTCGAATTACAAATCTACCCTCAAGCATCATTTGCGAGGAGCAATAATCTCTGCAAAATCTCTGCAATGTCTGCGAAGGGAACAAAACTTCTGTGAAAAATCTGACTGCAAAGCCATGATCATACCCTCAACCAACAGCTTTATTTACTATTATGCCATCCCCTTCATGTCTCTAGACTCCTTGATAGCTACTACACACTTACACTACCATGATTTTCAAGCTACTGAGCATCAAGATTGGTTTCCTAGGGTTATTATTATTAGTATTTGAATTTTCTGTATTCTCGTTTTTGGAATGTCTAGGGTTTCCAGGTTGTCCCAGAAACTGCAACAGGTCTGTTTTTTGTTGCTTGGCAGTTCATTTTGTGTTTTTGAAGGTAAATTCCAACTGAGATTCCATTTTGCATTCAAAATTTTTCTTGATCCTCTGGATAGGTGACTTGATTTTGTTTCAGATTCCGTTATTATGCTTCTTGCTGTGACAAACGTGGGCAGTTCCTATAAATTTTTAGTTTGTATTTCTGGTTATCTTATAGCAGGAAATGAAATGGGACTTTCCTTGACTACCTGGGTTGGTTGATGATTGCTGTGACCAGAAACAGGTTAAATCTCCAGGTACTCTTCTCTTATATTTCTTTTTTGGTTGTATCTTTGCTTGCATATTCTTTTTTCTTTGGTTGGTAGAAATCTTTGCTTGCATTGTCACTGAATGCATTTATTTGCTAGTTTTTATTTTTATTTTTTATTTTAAAGTAATCTTCGTCAAAGTTTCTCATTAAGATATCACTGTATTATTGATGTAGAAATTTCGGTGGAATATGAAGATTTGTAATGGAGACTCTGCTTTTGGTTTGTATTGGAATTGTTTCTTCTCAAAGTGGAATTCAGATTTGTAGGTTATAGAACGGTATTTTCAAAATGTCTGATGGACCACGTCATTCTGTTGAAATTCCTCTATCTAAAGCTCTTGTAACACTTAGAAGGGTTCGATCACTGAGGGACCCATCAACAAATTCCATGAACAAATTCTCTGCTTCTGTCAACAATTTGAGTTGGGAAGCCAATTCCTGTCATGGTGTGCTGAACGGTTGTAATTTAGGTGACCCAAAGAATCACAGTTTTCATGACTTCCAGAATTTCAGTTCAGATGGAAAGAAAGTGGAGATTGGTGGTGTCCCAGAACTGGGTTATAGTTCAAGAAGATCTAGCTGCAAGTCAGTTATATCAAAGGAATCACCATTTGTAGGAATTAGAAGGTCAGGCATTGCAAGGCTCAGAAATGTTGAGCTGAAATATTCCAAACCAAAATGTGATGTGATCCGTGGAAACAAGTCACCAAGCAAAAGCCATTTCAGTAGTCATAAGAACGAAGTATTACATATGGAATGTATGCCTACTTTCAGTAACCGTATGGAGCATATTAATTGCAAACCAACTTTAGAATCTGCACGCTCAGAAACAATTGATACTGCTGTAAAAAGGAAATCTGCATATTGTGCAAGAACAAAATCGTCTCCAGCAAAAGCCAATATTGTTGGGAGTTATGTAAGTAGTCCAAGCACATCAATGAGCGATGTTTGGGTGGAAGGTTCGAGCGATAGCACCTCACTTCTTGCAAATGAGGAGGTGGATCACTATTATCATGGATGTGGAATTAGCTGTTGCTGGTCAAGAACCCCAAGGTGGACAGAGTCAAACATTCCTTCTGATCTTGAGGGTTATAATTTGTTATTGAGTGAACCTGGGGAGATGGATATATCTGGACAGGGACAGAGCTGCACAGATAGTAAGAGAAAAGTTGCTAATAATCCAGACACTCCTAGTAGCTTCTGTCAGAAATTTAGGCCAAGATCTTTCAATGATTTAGTTGGACAGCATGTAGTAGCACGGTCTCTTCTGAATGCTATTTTGAAAGGAAAAATAACATCATTTTATCTATTCCATGGACCTCATGGTACGGGTAAGAGTTCAACCTCTAGGATCTTTGCAGCAGCTCTGAATTGCCTTTCTTTGGAGGAGCTGAGGCCATGTGGATCATGTCGAGAATGTCTGTTATTTATCTCTGGAAGGACCAGAGACGTGCAGGAAGTCGATCCCGTGAGGACAAATCAGACAGATAAGCTCAGGTCTCTCCTGAAGAATGCAGTACATCCACTAGTCTCTTCACGGTTTAAGGTATTCATCATTGATGAGTGCCAGTTGCTCCAAGGGGAAACATGGGCAGCTATTTTGGGCATAGAGGACCTTCCCCAACATGTTATTTTTGTAATGATAACTGCTGACCTGGATAAACTACCACGCAGTGCTGTCTCCCGCTGCCAAAGATTTCACTTTCCAAAAATAAAGGAAGCAGATACTGTTACCATGTTGACAAAGATATGTGTTGAAGAAGATTTGGACTTTGACAAAGCTGCATTGGACTTCATTGCCACCAAAGCTAATGGTTCTCTTCGAGATGCTGAGATGATGCTTGATCAGTTGAGTTTGCTTGGAAAAAGAATCACATTATCATTAGCCTATGAACTTGTAAGTGGTGATATTACATGATTTACTTGGTGTCCCTGGCACTGATGATGCTTGTTTGGAATTTTCTTATTGTTCTCATATTGCCCTTGTCAGATTGGAAGTGTTTCTGATGATGAACTGCTTGATTTGCTCGATTTGGCTTTGTCCTCTGACTATTCAAGTACAATTAGAAGAGCTAGAGAGCTTATGAAGTCAAGAATCGATCCTATGCAGTTGATCTCTCAGCTTGCAAATCTCATCATGGACATTCTTGCTGGAAGATACCAGGCGAGTTCAGAGTATAGAGGAAGTTCTTTTGGAAGGCATACCTGTAAGCTTACTGGATTCTTGTTTATTCCCAAACTATTAAGTGGTGGCAATGTATCCTCCAATTTTAAATTTTACGCCCATAAGATATGCTGCACATAGTCCACCCCTCGCCCCCTTAATTTTTTTTATAAAGGTATGGTGGGAAGACCCATACTTCATAGAATTTCTTAGTTTTATCATCTCTTTCTCAAACAATATCCAAGTTGCATGATCTTGGGTTTTTTTAATGAGTTATCTTTGAGCTTTCTAACAGGATCAAAATCAAGGTGTTCAAGCTTTTCTTGATATCTCAAAAAATGATCCGTTAAGTAATGCATATTTTTATCGAATCATTAGAGAGTCCCACTAGTTCTTTTTTATCTGTCGGCTGTCAATGTTATTCTTGAGCTTGAGGTGTGGGCCGATACACATCATATACCTGCTAGAAATCCAGGTAAAAGTCTAAAGCTATGCAGCCTATGACTCAGCAAGAAACATCTAATGCAATTTGGAACATAAAAGATGCAGCTTTATGGTTGTTTTTTTCTTCTTCTGGAAGCCTTTCGTTGATGGCCTGTAGCCTGTGGGGCAGATGGACACCACCACACGAATAGAATCGCAATGAACAAGATTTAAGTAAACAGATCAGAAATTGGAAGATGGAATAATTGACAAACCTGCTGTACTCATTACTCAGTACTATAATTTATTGGGAATCAAATTGTTAGATGAATAATAAAGGATCAGGAAATAGGAACTTTTAGGCGATAGGCAAATTAGTGACTAAAAGCAGACGAAAAAGACTTCAGATCAGTAACAGAGTTTTACTTCAAATCCATACTTGTGGAAGGCAATAAAGAAAGGAATAAACTAATGAAAATTGAACCCAATCAAAGGGTTGAAACCAAAGTTTTAGGTATTCGAAGACAAAACTGAGCAGAAAACCAGAATAACATGATGCTGTTCCTTGGAGAGTGGCAGAAATTATTGGTGAAATATGTGAGGATCCTTTAGCAGCAGCAATGGAAGGACTAATTCAAATAATAGTCTAAGTTGCAGCAATAAGAGTCCATGCAAGCTAGGTAATGGTTCAGTGCTTCACTACCCACCAGTCCAAGTTTACTCCCTTGGTTGTACTTGATTTAGCACAAAGCCATGGTCCATTGAAGAAACACAAGTTGATCTGCCAAAAACTTGGAGGAGGGCTTCCTTCTCTTCTATTTATTGACTTGAGTAGATGCAGTACTAAAAATAGCTAGTCTAGGCAACCAAGTAGCTTACAATAAAAATAGAAACTCCCAGTAGAATTAGTTTTTAAAACACAAAAGGAATGTAATTACCCCAAAATAGAAACTACCATGTGGCTAATCACTCAGAAACTAAACCTACCAGGAAAAAAAAAAAAAAATAGAAACTAAATAGTAGCAAACCTGACATAATACTCTTAACAAACGTTTTCTACAAGAATGCCTCTCTACTCAAGCCACATGGGACAATCCAATCTACTACATGTGCAGGCCTTCTTGTGGACAGAATATAGGTCTTAAAGTGAGTCAGATCATTGGTCTAATATGGATTGGTTTTTGCTAAACATGGGGGATAATTTTGCTTGTCCTACTCCTATGCCGGTCTGTTGATGCATCATGGTGGGGTTCATAGGACTGTGTTAAGTAATATAAGAATTATTTTAGCACCACCTCTATTCTACTACAAAACCTAACATCATCCAATGTTTATGTATTTCGTTTTAAAAATTTTCGTGTTGGTGTTATAAACTTAGAGGTGAAAGTTTTTGGCAGAAAGGCTAACATGGGTTGGTTGAATTCAGCTCAAGTAATTGAGTTAAATCATGGATTTAATTTAACCTATACCAAAAGATAAAAGTATTCCTTCACTTTATGACTCACAACAGGTTTCTTAAGTTATAACATCCAAGGCAATGACAGTTTATTGCTTTTGTTATTTCTGAAAGATTCTTTTTGATCGTTTGCAGAACATGATTATACTTTTATATGATTGTCATCTGAGTTTTCTCTACCCTTCACTGCTTGTGCTTTTGTATGCATTTACCTGCATAGCCCAACTAATAGCAACTACCCGTTGTCATAGCTGAAGCGAACTTACAAAAGTTGAAGCATGCCTTAAAAATACTTTCTGAAACTGAGAAACAGTTAAGGTCATCAAAGAATCAAACAACCTGGCTAACAGTTGCGCTCCTACAGTTAAGTTCTATAGATTCATCATCTTTGGAGGCAAATGGTTCAAGAGTGTTTCTGAGAATGGCGTCTGAGAGAGGTACACATGGCTGAATTTTTTTTCTAGAAGATAATAATCTTTTGAGGTATGGGTCCAAAACACTAAAATTGTGTACCTTTCCATGTCTAGATGATGGCTTTGGCAACATATCTTCAACTAGAGAGATTTTGAAACATCCTGTGTCTTTTTTATGTGATGAAAACAAGTCTATGTCTTCTCTATGTGATGAAAACAAGTCCGATAATTCAGAGATGCATGGAGATTGCAAAGAGAACCTAGAAATTATTTGGGGCAGAGTCATAGAAAGCTGCCTCTCAAATACACTCAAAAGCTTTTTGCAGAAACAGGGGAGGTTGGCTTCCATTTGCATCAAGCAAGGTAAGATACTGGCAAAAATTTGTCTTCTTTCTAGTGCATGTTAGTGGTTACATTTGTGTTGGTATGGATTTTGAATGTAGAATACAGATATCACTTTCCAGGTTTGTGACGATATATCTTATGACTTTGTGCTATGAAGTATCCTTTAGAGGAATGAAAAACTGAAAACAACCAAAACTCCTAAAAAATTTTAAATGGCTGCTCCACTTTTATTGAGCAAAGATACCTTCTTATCTTCACAAGACATGTTATTGGCATATGTTACCTTGTATTGTTATTGTCATAATTTTTTTCAGGTGAATTTTCTTCTTTTTTCTTTTGGGTGAATGTTGTCATAGATTTTGTTGGTAGGGACTATTTAATTTTTGTTCTTCTAAAATCTAAATTAGATGAGTAGCTGCTGCCTTTTTGAATTTTCTTTCTGTTGTTGAGAGAAGAAAAAAGGGGGAGGGGGTGGGAATGTAGGTGGAGCTCGGTTCTCCCACATAATATGAAGCAAATATACAATGTTATAGAATCGAATAATTTAAGATGGTTAATCTTTTGTTACATTGCAGTTGTGCTTGTTTGAGGTGTTAGTGGTCTAGGTGTCCACAATCATAATTGGGTGCTTGTCCAAACTTCAGGTCTGGCAATAGCTGAACTGGACTTCTACCATCCAGATCATGTATCCAGAGCAGAAAAATATTCGAAACTGATTGCGGGCTTGCTTCATCATGTGCTAAGTTGTAATGTAGAGATTAGAATCAATCTTATTGCAAGTACTGCAACAATGACTGCCAAGGTGAAGAAACAAGATGATTCATATTTGATCTCAGAAGATGGAGATGACCAATTGCATGACTCTTATTTCTTCTCTGGAAGTGCGAGAAAATGGGAAAGGTCAATTAATACTAGCACTGATTCCAAGTCCCAGGGTTCGATTATCTGCCCTCATATTAAAGAACCTGCAAATACCTCAAGAAATGATGAAGTAATTTCACAAAGCACTGGGATCTTATCTTTACACAGATCAGTGCAACATGATACACAAAAGATGTCCCATTTAGGAGTTGACTCGTATGAAGAAGAGGAAAGCAACCACAATAATCAAGTTTTTCCTATTGAAGAAACTGACAATCAGCCAAGCTGTTTCTCAAAGCTTGTGAGACTTCATGAAAGGTTATGTTCATCCAGTTCACTGCATACTATTTGTTTGGAGATCAAGCCAGACAACCTATTTGAATTGCCTAACCTATGGAAGACATATCCTTGTTTTAGTAATCCTTACATTCTCTGCTCCAGTTCCAATACCTACTGTTACAACTCTGCGGATGATGATGGGTAAGTGTTTCTCCTAGCCTTTAAGGTTATTTCCGTGCACTTCAACTACACAAAAAGTATTAAATGCTCATGCACAGTACTAGTTTAAGAGTGGATTTATTTGGCAATCATAAAGTTGATCTGCAATTATTTTTATGGATAGTTAGCTTGCTTCCATATAGTCAATAAGGCCACTGTCTGAAGAAGAAGAAATAA
Source organism: Hakea prostrata (assembly GCF_041222555.1). NCBI lineage: Eukaryota > Viridiplantae > Streptophyta > Magnoliopsida > Proteales > Proteaceae > Hakea > Hakea prostrata. The sequence continues at coordinate 15,333,338 of NC_142607.1, read as the reverse complement.
TGTTTGATGATCTTATACAGTTTCTTCATTTGTTTTGTCAGCCAAAATAAGGAATCAAGGGTGAGCTCAAGAATAAACTGTTGGAGAGCCCCAAAGTTTCCCTTCAAAAAGGTGATGTTATGCACTTCCATTGTGGAACCCTGTTTGCATTTAGTAATTGAAAGAGCTTCTGTTCAAATTTTTTTTTTGAGAGAGCTGTTACCCAGAAGTCAGGTCTATTCAAAATATGGTGTTGCAGGCTTTGAAGCTGAGGCAGCAGCAGCATCAGAGTTATCACTTAATGTGTTGTGTCCTACCTTGCCCGAGTGCTTGGTAGTCTTACTCTCGGTGCAAATGTTGGCTTCATCCAGAAGTTCTGTTTTTGCTCCATCTTCAAGACATGAAGTCATCCCACTGAAAAGTCCTGTTTTTCAGCTGAAATCTATGCACATAAATATGGAATGGGTTTTATGATCGATTTGGTATCAACTGATCTATTAACAATATTGGATTGGGTGGGAGTTCTCACAACGTATTGAAGGGCTTGTTGGAGAGGTTGCAGCGGAGAAGACCAAAAGGTAAGATATAAATCTTCAAAATTCTTTGCTATTTATTTGTTTTGATGGGTTCTGTCTACTTTGATCGAATTTTTATGTTTTTAGCTTTTATGCGATGTCATTGCCTGTTTTGAAACAAAATGAAAGAAAGTTGGCTTTTCAAAATCCCGTTTATCCCACATCGGCAAAATAGTAGAGAATTTCCTAAATATATATGATAGGGATACGCAATCGTTTGTCTCTTCGGAGACATCCGATAAAATTGGAACGATACAGAGAAGATTAGCATGGCCCCTGCGCAAGGATGACACGCACAAATCGAGAAATGGTCCAAATTTTTTTGAAAAAAAGGGATCTCTTCTGGCTGCCTCGTAGTTGTCCGTCTTGGAGGGGGCCCAACCATGACTTTTACTTCTTCCTTATTCCTTATTCTGTCTTTAATGCTTGAAGGCTTACTGCATATGTTAGCCCTCACAATATATTGAAGGACTTGTTGGAAGAGGTTGCAGTGGAGAGGACCAAAATGGTCCAATTTGAAAAGCCCTGGCCCCCAATGTATACTTTTACCCTCACAACATATTGAGGGTTTGTTGAGAGGGGGGGGGCTAAAGATTTAAAACTTCCAAATTCCTTACTATTTTATTTGCTTTGATGGCTTATTTCTGCATTTTAAAATTTTTTTTTTTGATTTTTTTTTTTTTTTTTTTTTTTTCTTTCCCCCTTTGAAGCATTAAAAATGGTTGGGTTTCAAAGTCCCCTTAATCCCACATCGCCTAAAATAGAAGATTCTTTTATACTTATATACCATAGGGATATGTTATTGTTTGTCTCTTCGGAGACATCCGATAAAATTGGAACGATACAGAGAAGATTAGCATGGCCCCTGCGCAAGGATGACACGCACAAATCGAGAAATGGTCCAAATTTTTTTTGAAAAAAAGGGATCTCTTCTGGCTGCCTCTTGTAGTTGTTCTGTCTTTTATGTGAATTACATATTTACCCTCACAATATATTGAAGGACTTGTTGAAAAGGTTGCAGTGGAGAGGACCAAAACGTAAGATTTAAAACTTCCAAATTCCTTACTATTTTATTTGCTTTGATGGCTTATTTCTGCATTAAAAAATATTGGGTTTCAAAGTCCCCTTAATCCCACATCGCCTAAAATAGAAGATTCTTTTATACTTATATACCATAGGGATATGTTATTGTTTGTCTCTTCGGAGACATCCGATAAAATTGGAACGATACAGAGAAGATTAGCATGGCCCCTGCGCAAGGATGACACGCACAAATCGAGAAATGGTCCAAATTTTTTTTGAAAAAAATGATCCCTTTTGGCTTCTTCCCTTAATTGTTATTACATATTTACCCTCACAACATATTTAAGGGTTTGTTGAAGAAGTTGCGGTGGAGAGGACTAAAGCGTAAGATTTGAAACTTCCAAATTCCTTACTATTTTATTTGCTTTGATGGCTTATTTCTACTTTTTCAAAATTTTTTATGGTCAGATTATTTCTACTTGGATATGTGTCATTTCCACTTTTGAAGCATTAAAAATTGTTGGGTTTCAAAGTTCCCTTAATCCCACATCGCTTAAAATAGAAGATTCTTTCATGCTTATATATCATAGGGATATATTATTGTTTGTCTCTTCGGAGACATCCGATAAAATTGGAACGATACAGAGAAGATTAGCATGGCCCCTGCGCAAGGATGACACGCACAAATCGAGAAATGGTCCAAATTTTTTTTGGAAAAAAGGGATCTCTTCTGGCTGCCTCTTGTAGTTGTTCAAGATTTGTTGAAGAGGTTGCAGTGGAGAGGACCAAAACGTAAGATTTAAAACTTCCAAATTCCTCACTATTTTATTTGCTTTGATGGCTTATTTTTGCATTAAAAATTGTTGGGTTTCAAAGTCCCCACAATCCCACATCGCCTAAAATAGAAGATTCTTTTATTCTTATATACCATAGGGATATGTTATTGTTTGTCTCTTCGGAGACATCCGATAAAATTGGAAGAATACAGAGAAGATTAGCTTGCTATATGTACATATGGGAAATGGTCCAAATTTTTTTTAGAAAAAAGGAGATCTTTTTGCCTCTTGTACTTAGGATTTTAGGTTATGTCTTCCAATGTATTGAGGCTTGTTGAAGAGGGTGCATGTGTGGATCATTTCACCCTCACAATATTTGTTGGACTTGGTGATGTAATTAGGGGTTTGGGGGGTTTAATTCTTTCTATTTTATTTGCTTTGATGGCTTATTTCGCATTAAACACTCTTTTTCAAAGTCCCCTTAATCCCACATCGCCTAAAATAGAAGATTCTCTCATGTTCTATACCATAGGGTTGTTATTGTTTGTCTTGTGGGCTCTGATAAAATTAGACAATAAGCAAGTGTTGTTTCGGGGCTTTTGGTCTTGCTCCTTGTGCTTAGGATATGCTATGTCTTATGTATTTGTTAGAGGGTCATGTGTGTCATTTCAACCCTTTTGCTACTTGGTATGTAATTAGGGGTTTGGGTTATTTTAATTGGATCGAAACACTCTCTCTCCTCTCTTATTCTCTCGTTCTCGGTACTCTTGATTGTGCGCTCAAAGAAAGGTTGAAGCTACGGTTCATCTATGATAACATGTGTAGTTGTTCTTAGTCTTGATTGATTATCTTTCTTGTCCATGTATTAGAGTTCTCTCACAAGATCATAGGGCTGTAATCTTGCTTTGCTATTTGATGATTGCATAAGCTTGGTGAGTGCTCAACTCATCCTTGGATGTAGGTCTTAGGACCGAACCAAGTAAACCTTGGTGTCTTGCTCTGATTTCTTTGTTCTCTTTCTTTTCTTTGTTAATCTGCTGCATTTAGGTTAAGATTTCTTAACAAGAAGATTAGCATGACCCCTGCGCAAGGATGACATGCACAAATCGAGAAATGGTCCAAATTTTTTTTCAAAAAACAGATCCCTTATGGCTGCCTTCCCTTAGTTGTTCTATCTTCTTATGTGAAAATAACATAACATATTTACCCTCAAAACAGAAACCTCCCATATATTGTTACCATTTTATTGCTTTCAAGAATTTTCATTTAGATACTGATTCCTTAATTTAAAAGGCCTACCTGAATGCTTGGAATCTGTTTGATTGAAGGTTAGCAATTCGAGGTAGTGGTTGAGTAATCTTCAAGACTGTGTTCTTAAAAGAAGCTGATTTTGTTTGTTCATTGTACCCAAGTAGAGAGTGATAGTCAAAAAGATTAGAAGGAATAGACTAGGGAAGTGATGGATGTGAAGGTAATAAATCCTTTTGGGTCAAAAATAAGATCTTACATTTCAGGTGGGTTATCCAACAAAGACATGATTAATCTCCTTTTGGTCGGTCTATATGAAATAGTAATGCCAATCAAGAAACACTAAGGTGGGAGAAATTTTTGACTTAAAAGTTTCCACAAGCCTAACAAGGACTTCATGCATCTCTTCCTTTTTCAAATAACTGTCTCAATCTCTCTACCTAAATCAGAAATCATGGAGGGTTTGGTGTGTGAAACTTTTCACCAAACTAAGGGTGGGTGTCAATATACAAGTTGAATCGATGAAAACGATTGAACTAATTTGAACTAGTTTGAATCAAATTATTTTTTAATTGAGCAAATTACGTTTACAACCCTTGTGTTTGTAAATCATTATTTTTAACTTCTATAATCTATTATGTTACAAATTTACAATCTTATGTTTTGAATTATATAATGGCCATTGTCTTATTCTTAGAATAATAGGGTTAAGTGATGAGTTAGTATGTATTATATTTTTAATATTATTTGTTAGGATTAAAGTGATCAATCACACATGAATTTTACCCTGGTTTCACCTAAAATGTAAGGCTACGTCCAAACAACAACTTACAATATTTGGTTACAAGAGAATATATATATGTATATAATTTACCAAAAAAAAAAAAAGAGAATATATATGTATATGGGCTTAGAAATCCTAAGCCACAACTATTCATAGGTCCAAATTCAGACTGTAAAGGAACTTCGAGGCCCACAGAAACGTGGATACTCTACAGGCCATGTGGGCGTTGCCCCCACACCCCTGCCAAAGCAAGACCATTGTGTTTGTTGGCAATACAATGTGAAGCATGAGCCATACTCAACATGATTCTTCTTTATTTCAAATCCTATATAAAAAACAAAAGGTAAAATCCCAAAGTTCTTTTTCTTAGTAGTTTTCTAAAAGTCTCCTAAAATGAAAAAAATTGATTCATTCTATGAAAGATCAACTTAGTTGGCAATCACGAATGTTTCCTAGTGGGATGTCATTGATTGATCCTCCTTTTTTTTTTTGGTATAGAAAAGAGGGGGATGCAATAGCGGCGACCTAATGCCCCCTCGCTACGCAATGTTTGAACTTTTTATTGAGTGCGACCTATGCAAGCATTAGCCCTGTGCACTACCAGCGCAAGCACTTGCCCCGTCAGTGGAGCCCCACCGGAGGCCTAGTATAGTCCACAGAAGCCGGTATGACTCATGCCCAGGTCAAAGAGCACACAACTGTCCAATGCAAGAAACAGAGGAAGCAAAGAGGATTCGAATCTGGGACATGAGGTTTACTAAACTTGTCATTGTTTGATCATCCTTGATAGTATATGTAATAATCCTTATCCTTTCTTTCCTACAACTTAATTTAAGATATAAACATAATTATTTGCTAACACACGCATTTTATATATAATTTGCTCTCCTTTATTTGTCAAATTTTCAGCAGATTTCAACAAAAAAATGCACTGTCGGAGATAGTTGTTATCATTATGACCAACTGTACTAATTAGTACTGCTGATCTCTTTATACCTTCAAATCATTTTTGAGAGAGAGAGAGATATGTTATCATTATGATTAACAATGATTTGACTTTGCTTCTAGTGAGAGAGAGAGAGAGAGTAGTCATCATTATGTTAATTGAAGTGATTAGCACTACTAATCTCTCATATCTCATATGGGCAGAAATCATTTCTGGCTTGGAAATAGCTATTGAAGGACAAAGGCCGGACAAAGCATATATGAAGTGGGTTTGGGGCTTTGGACCCACAAAGAAGGATCCGGCCCCATTTCTCAACCCGATTGTGACGTCTGACCCACCCATATAACAACGAACCCATTTACAATGCTAACAAACTCAAGTTTGTCCAGCGCAGTCAGTGGAAACAAAAAAATGGTAAAGAGGGAGAAGATCGACGAGTTAGAGAGATGTGTCATGGTCTCATGGGTGGGCCACCACCGAACAGCCACACATGTGATGCTGTTGACTTTTCTAAGCAAATAACGTTGAAATGTCAACCTATTTCATCATTTTGTCATCTAGGAAGGTTGCCCCAACTGACTCTATTCTACTCCTAGCTATTTCTTTTTAGGGACATGGTATCTTGTTCTATATATGGTGATAGAGAATATATACCTTCATTTTTTTTCAATATCCTTCATCATCATGGGTTTTTATTCCGAAAAAACCGACCGATCAACCCGATCCAATGCTTACTCTTCAAAGAGGACTCTAGATTTATTGTCTGTTAGGGTAGAGGTCTGTACTCTACTCATAATTCTTTGTCATACAATAACTGTGATATCCATATGAGGCTCACTGAATCACTGGATCCAGTTTGGGTTCACATCCTCTACAATTCTCACTACTTGTAATTTCTATCTTGGATTGCTGATACATGACAGTTAATTATCTTAGTTAGATTCTAATTCTGACCCTTGGATAATTAATTGCCACGCATCACAATACTATATAGGAATTACACGGGAGTGTGAATTGTAGAGGATGTCAACCCACTGGAGTTTCCACCTTTGTTGATTCATTTGGTCGAGTCTAGATCGCCTTTCTTGTCAGGAGAGAGGTCTTTCCACCATATGGTAAAGGTGGGCCCCCATTTGTAAATGATGACAAAGTAAATTAGGGATAAAATCCTCAATGGGTCCCCCATAAACCTTATCCCTATTCCTATTGTGTAATGGAAAAACAAAAAAGAAGAAGCATATACCTCTCTATTTTATCAGTATTAATTGGTGAATATTACTTCTATATCCGTTGGTTAATGGTTAAGTAGAGTTAAAAGCGTTGGTGCATGCGTATTGAAATGGGAGCCCCAGTTGAAAGTGGAGAACTTTAGGAGGTGGAGTGTTGGGAAAGCATAATAAAATAGATAGAGAGCATGGTGTATCTTCTTCTTTTCCCCTACTTACTAATTAATTAGTATGATGAAAAGTATGTATGGGCGGTATGGTAAAGACTGTTGATTAGTGATTACGATTTACGAGGTCAAGCCTCTCTCATGGGCATGTGATGAATGATGATACATGCAGTGGCGGACCCAGGATGCAATAGTGGGGGGGCCGAAGAATGAAAGCCAGTAACCTTCCTATTTGGGGTCCCACAGCTAAATTATTTTATTAAATTAAAGAATAGACCCATATATATTTTGTGGGGCCCACACATATTGGAAAAAATGATAAATTATTGATAATGATATATTTTTTTCCCACAAAATATAGGTAAAATTAAAGCAACAATATAAAAGAAATATACACATGACTTCAACTCTAAAAAGTTAAATGCAAACCAAAATTTTCATTGGTGGAGATGTAAACCAAAAAATTTTTAGGTAAGAGATGCAATCTGGTAGTTAGTTACCTACTAACTATAGCATTTATTCACAATACAAAATCAAATAACAAAAATTACGGAATAAATAAAGAAACATAGAATATAAAATCAAATTAAAAAAATAACAAAAGAAAAGAGAAAAAAAAGAAACAATGAATAAATTGAGAAGAGACTTAATTGTGGGTAGATTTTTTCCAAATTTTCTTAAGCCACGTTTATAGAGGGGAAGAGAATAAATAGGAAAAAGATGATAGAGGAGAGGAGATAAGAGAATAAACAGGGATGAAGAGTTAGGTTTTAATTAGAAATAATATTTTGATTTTTGAATACCTAAATAAGACTTTTTTGTTTTTCAAAAATTTCCTTTAACCCACGTTTATAGAAACATAAGAGAATAAATAGGAATAAAGGACGAGAGAAAAGAGAGGGGAGAATAAATAGGGATTGATGGATTAGTTTTTTTTATTAGGAATGACATTTATACCCATCATTTTACATTTAAAAATTGTTCACAATATTGGGAGGGGGCCAAATAGTGACATTTCACATGTAGGAAGAGAAAAAACAGGAAAAATTAAAGGAATTAGGGGAATATGGATAAAATTTAAAAAAATCCGGGGGGCCATGGCCCCCTCCGGCCCCTTCATAGGTCCGCCCCTGGATACATGATAGTGATACCCACCATTATCGTCATTGCTTTACCAAAATTTCTCTATCCATATCTATGGCCAACGAATGTCTAAAGCTTCTTCTATGGAAGATTATGTACGTAAAGAAGTTAGGTCTCACACTCCTATGTACACCATTGATTCCTGCCTGCCCTTCTCATTTCTTCACACTTTAGATATTCTTATTATAAAAAGTTTCAAAAATTGAATATCTAATTTGTATAAGAACGAAGAGCTTATAATCTCACTTGAATAAAAATACAAGAATATATTCCAATCATTTTTATCATTGCACAAGATAAATTTTATTCCACATTTTTTGAAAACTCGCTCTTGTTCGGATCGTTTCCTCCGACGGAGAGAGTACAAATTACAGGAGGATCCACAGGAATTAAAGTGATGAATTTTTTTCTTTTAAATATTTTTTACTTATGAGCCCACATAGTTTGTAATTATAAAATTGTCGGTGCTCCTCAGGAGAGATGATCTATATTCCTCGTCATTGTCCATGTCACTTCTAATTTCGGGTCGGGATCCAGACGAAGGACATGAAGCAATGCCACGTGCTAGTGGGGGCACGATTCCCGATGCCAATTGCCGGCCACATGGAAAAAGCGCAAGGGGATTCGCTGAGTACGAATTTTATACGTGGCACCTTCTTTCCACTAACAAGTGGCAACAAAAGGAGCTTGATTGAGCTTCTACAAAAGTGTTGCCGAGGTCGCCGTCACTCTCCATCCATAAAAACATATGACAAAAGAAGAATGCCTGGCCCAGCCCAGACCAGACCGGGCTTGGACAAGTGCCATGGCCAGGCCCAAGTAGGGCCCAGTAACAACGACGTGTCAGTGTATATGAGGGTGTGACTTGTGAGCCTCCAAAGAACAGTTTCGAAACGCTTGCCCATGAGCCCATCCCATCCCGATCCACACCGAGTCACCGACACTCTCAAATGATTTCAGTCCACTGTCCACATCAGCTTTCGGAGTCGGAAATCCAATCATAAACTAAATCAACGGTTTATGACATTAGTGGATGACAACTAGAAAAAAATAAATGGCCCAGATCCCCCTTTTCATGGGGCCCACCAAGGAATCTCCCCGGGGGCTGGGGGGGACAAGAGCTCACATGGTGAGAACGTGGCTGTCGTGAGGATTGCCCAAGTGAGCTAATTGCCGGATAGAGCGGCCCGTTCTACGGGCCTAAGAATCGGTCAATTTTACGGACCGACACATGGCATCTTCTTATTTTTCATGATTCCACGTCAGTTTTCCATGATCCATTTGATTTCCGGCGCTGTTCGTTAACGGAAAAGATACATTGGAGCCACGCCCGGATGGCTGTTGACCACAAATTACAGAGAATCACAAGGTTAAGATGACGAGTCTGGATCATTTCCCCTGGCAGGTAGCATAGAGTGCTCCAAGAAGGTTATAGACCACAAATTACAGGGGGCTCACAGGATTAGAGTAATAAAATTTTTTTTTTTAAAAGTTTTATTATTTTTTACTTGTGGGCACCCACATAGTTTTGGGGTGCTACTGTCTAAGGAGATGATCCACACTCATCAATGGGATTTTTTTAATATTTTTAATAATATTATTAATATTTTTTGGTATTTGAGGTTCATCCATGCCAGCTTGCGCGCAATTTGATTATATCTTCAGGGGGGATGCTTGTCGTCCGCAAGAGTCGAACACATGACCTCTCTACTGAGAAGTATGGATCTTACCACTCTACCAACTCTGCATTGACAGTATTTTATTATTTTTTAGTTGTGGGCTCACATAATTTGTGGTTGTAATTCCGTCGGGGGAGCATAGAAGCTCAATGTTGTACATTAATGTCGATCTCCACTTTAAATCTTGATCGTACGCAACTCAATGCTGCACATTAATTGTGCAATACTGAAGTACGGCTTTTTATGCAGGGTTGATAGAGTGGTAAGACCCTTGCGAATGACAAAGCTCCCTTTGAGTATGTAATCAAGGTGTGCGTAAGCTGGCCTAGATGAACCTTAGACACCAAAAAAAAAAAAAAAAAAAAAACTGAAGTACGATCCCATTAGACGGGTTCTATGTTAATTTATTCTATTAGCATTTAGAGGTGAACCCCACTCCTACTATATAATGAAGAAATGTGAAGAAAACACAGATATCTATCTGATGAATAAAAAATTCACACTCGAGACATAGACGCGAGTAATTATAACAGGGGTTTATCCACTTACTTCCATTGTAAATAACTCCTTTGTATCCTCCAGGACTTTCTCATTAAATACCATTTTCATAATACTTTCTACGCTATGGTTTGACAAAACAAAACCTAAAATAAGTGCATGGAAATTGTGGTTAAGAAAGGCAGAGTAGCTAGAGTCACATGCTAGTGGAAGAAAAGAAGTAACTGATATTGATAGAACGGTTGATTGGGAGCAAAATATGGAAAGCACATGCTATTCGTAGACTTGCTGGGAGGAGAATAATTAACATTAATACAACGGCTAGGAATAAAATATGAAAAAGAATAAGAAACCCTTTTCAACGGACAACTGACCCAACTGCCTTAACCAAGATGTTAGTTGGGACTTTATTAGGACTTCTTGGTTGAAGGGAATAACTCTTATATTATCGACTTGAGTCGGGTATCTGCCATGTAGATTATGTGGGTATAGACGATAGATTGGACTAGTTTAGTATAAGATAGATTAGGAGACTTGACTCAACTCATTCTATTAGTTTCAGAGCTTTTAACACACTGGTCAAGTACCCAGTGGAGAATCTAGACTCTATACAAAGAGTTTGTATTAAAAGGTACGAAAGGAATCCCAAGAATTTGGACGAAAGAAACCACTAACGTCCCTATGTGTAGATACGTTTGAAAAAGAAAAAAAAAAAACACTAGAATGGGATCGAAATCAGCGGAGCCTCATTTGGAGTGGGTGTGATGTATCTAACTGTTTTCTATTTATTCCTGACTGATTCTGTACTATCTGGATAGATTTTGCTCTTTTGAGACCTGGGTTTGTCAGAAGATTCACATTCGATCTGACCCTAAAACCCAGATATCATTGGCCAAAAGCAGAGACAGTTGCAGGTTTCAATAATGGGTATTAACAGTTTCAGAATAAGACAAGAGCACAGAGAGAGAGAGTGAGAGAGAGAGAGAGAGAGAGAGAGAGAGAGAGAGAGAGAGAGAGAGATTCGCTTAAACAGCAAGCGAAATCAATTGTGGGGTTTCATTTCATTAACCATTAAGGGGTTTGTGAGGTCTTGCTTAACTAGTCAAGCCACCGAATGAGGAATCCTATAAAGCCACAAATCACGAAGGGAGACCCACCTTTGTTAAATTAGTTTTAATCACGCCCCATCACCCGGCTTGCTTTCCATACCTTATATAATCACCACCTCTCATCCCTTCTCCTCCCCTCACTTACAGCAACAACACACAAGTCTTCCTCTCCACACTCTCCCACTTCTCTCTTTCTCTGTCAAAAAGAGAAAGTTGAGAAGAACAACAGCAACAAACATGGCTACTACCATTACTGCTACTGCTTCACTGACCCTTCTCTTCCTCATTGTCCTCACAGCTCCATTGCTTATTTACTCTTCTCCAGTTCAAGACCCTGAAAAAGTAGTGGAAGAGGTCCACAGGTGGGCTCTTTACTTACTACTAGTTGTTGTATAGTTTTATCTTAATTTCTTCAAATGTCTAATGTGTGCGACATGATTTTGAGTTGCAGGAGCATCAATGCATCGGTGGCCAGAAGGCAATTGGGTTACTTCTCCTGCGGAACAGGGAACCCAATTGATGACTGTTGGCGTTGTGACCCCAATTGGGAGAAGAACCGCCAACGCCTAGCTGATTGTGCAATTGGGTTCGGGAAACAAGCCATTGGTGGCAGAGATGGCCGCATCTATGTGGTCACTGACTCTGGGGACGACGACCCTGTGAACCCCAAGCCTGGCACACTCCGCTATGCAGTCATCCAAGATGAGCCTCTATGGATCATATTCTCAAGAGACATGGTGATCCAGCTCAAGGAAGAACTTATCATGAATTCCTTCAAGACCATTGATGGAAGAGGTGCTAGTGTTCACATTGCAGGTGGACCTTGCATCACAGTTCAATATGTGACCAATATCATCATACATGGCCTCCATATCCATGACTGCAAACAAGGAGGGAATGCAAATGTGAGAAGCTCACCCCACCATTATGGGTGGAGGACCGTATCTGACGGTGATGGGGTTTCCATCTTTGGTGGTAGTCACATATGGGTGGACCACAACTCTCTCTCCAATTGCAAAGATGGTCTTGTTGATGCCATCCATGGTTCCACGGCCATCACCATCTCCAACAACTATCTGACCCACCATGACAAGGTTATGCTTCTGGGTCACAGTGATTCCTATACAGAAGACAAGAATATGCAGGTCACCATTGCTTTTAACCACTTTGGAGAAGGCCTTGTTCAAAGGATGCCCAGGTAAGGATCTCTTTCTCTCTGTTTCTACCTCTCTGCTTTTTTCTTAATATCTGGTTTTCGTCTCTGATTGAAATTCTCTTACAGATGTAGACATGGGTACTTCCATGTGGTGAACAATGACTACACTCACTGGGAAATGTATGCCATTGGAGGGAGTGCTGCCCCCACCATTAACAGCCAAGGCAATAGATTTGCAGCCCCAGATTACAGATTCAGTAAAGAGGTGAGTTCTTGAGACAAGATAAGAAACCCAATTAACTTTGAGACGAAATTAATCAATACATGTTATATGCAGGTGACCAAGCATGAAGATGCACCACAAAGTGAATGGAAGAACTGGAATTGGAGATCAGAAGGAGACCTCATGTTGAATGGTGCCTTCTTCACCCCTTCTGGAGCTGGAGCTTCATCAAGCTATGCTAAGGCATCAAGCTTGGGAGCCAGACCATCTTCGCTGGTGGGTACCATTACAACGGCAGCAGGTGCACTTAGCTGCAGGAAGGGATCACACTGCTGAGTGCTTCTTCCTGGTTCAGGGATTCGGCCGCGCAAGGCATTTGCAATTATCACCATTAAAGACTAGCTGCTAGAACTCTGCTACAAATAATACTGAGTTGACTACTACTAGTGTTATGAGTCTACATCTCCCAAGAAAAATATACTTTAAGCTTGGGAGATGGGGTAGATGATGGCCTAACTCTGTTTTGCATTTTTCACTTTCTGGGTTTCTGGGATTTCCCTTAAAAATGTAGTTTTGGTACTTGATTACAACCTCGGCCTGTTTGGTCTAAGAATCACTTTCGGTTCCTTTGAGAATCCTTATGTTGTAGAGCAAACAAGTGCAGAAGTGTTGATAGAGTCAGTGATTGGTATGATATAAATCTTCTCTCTCAGTTTGTGGAACTGTTTGTAAAAATATTTGTGTCAACTGTCAAGAACAGCATCATTGGATTCTGTGCACAAAATATAATTCTCATGGGATATGATCTATGCCAATATCAAATTGAATCTCACATGTGGCACGCATTGTGGGAACCCAGAGGTCTTGGCAGCCCCCAAGCCATTGATCCTTTCATGTCACTTGGAAAAAACAAGTACAGTGGAACCTTGTAATTCTCATGTACAGATATTCCTGTCAAGTATCTTATACCAATAGGACAAATGAGTACCTTGTGAGACAAAGGAAGATCTAGAATTTTCTTTTACCCTTTATTTCTGGTGGAGAAGAATCTATAGAACCTCATGTGAGGCACATGATTCATTGATTACAATCTTCCCTCAAACCATCAAGTGGGATTTGATCACATTGTCAAATATGACAAAGTGATATGTTAACTCAGAAACCCAATATTAGCAGCCATCATAATGGCGTCAGCAAGTTGATAATGAAAATAGCATGGCAAAGATTGGTTTAAGTGGTTAACAGATGATAGGGTCAGTTGAGCTTAATTCAAATTTCAAGAAAAAAATGGGATCTGATCCACTTTGTGGGTCTTTAAAGCACAAAGCTTTAGATATGTAAACCTATAGCTTAAAACAAATAATGTAGAGCTTTTTGTGGCCCTGGTACAAGATGTATTCATCACTTAAACGAAGAAGATGAAAGAGACACTGTGATATTGAATCTCAAAGAGCTAAGTTGGCACCTAAAGCTTTAGGTTCTAAGACTTCTATTGATGGTCAATTTTTCCCTTCTTCAAAAAAGCAGAAAAACAATGAAACTTGTTGCTTGGAACCAGTCTCGTAAGACCTTTCACCTAAAATATCACAAATTTGTAAAATATTTTCTGTTCCAAATGGTTCATTTATAGAGTTACTCAATTAAGGCTGATCATTAAGGATTCTGAAACCTTGAGACACAAGCAAGCATGAAGAGCTAACCAATAGAATACATATTTTAGAGGGCAACAATGAAGTGCACATGCTCTGTGTGTGTTCATGGGCTGACGGTGGGGCAGTAATTAAGAAGAAAAGCAACCAATCAAAGTAGAGACAGTGATGGTACTAGGACACGTGTTGAACTTGAATGCTGCGCATTCAATGTGCAACATTTGCTGTCTATGGTTGAGATCAAAACTCGACTTTGATTTCAATATCGACTGTTCGTTTCTCAAGTGGGTAGAAAGCAAAACAGACGGTCGAGTTTGAAATCTCGGTCAGCACTGACATAAAAGCGGTAAGACACGAGGAAATTGGGCTGATAGAGAATGCATGTCATTGGGATTCGTGATGTGATCCTATCTTTATTCCTTTTTCTCTTTGGTTTTAATGGAAAATCTACTGCCATCTTATATCCAAGCTTTGGGGCTAAAAAGTGAAAACTCCACTACAAAAATTAACATACATTAACTACAAAGTAGATGTTCGCTGCAATAAATCAAAAGTGGTTGTTTGTCTATCTTCAATTCAATTTTCATTGATTCAATTAACCTTTAAGTGGGAGAGTTTGAAGATCATGTCATCCCTTGTTATTGTTAACCCATTTTGCCAGAGCTTCAACTTTGAGAAATTGTATTACTCAGCAAATTTCCCTAAAAAGGGGGAAATTAAGAAAAGTGTAGACTTATTTGAAATTGCTCCTTCTGAACTTTGTTAGGGATATTAATGGCGTGGCTTGGGGCAGTTTTGGGCTGGGCTTAAAGGTTTTGAGTCCAAACCCCAACTGTTAGCAAAAAAAATTCGGTTTTGGGCCAGTTTCGGTTTGGTGCGGTTTGGATTTAGGCTAACTAACGGTCCATACTCGGGTTGACTAATGATTTGTGCTAATAATTTACGGTATGCAAGAAAAATAACAAAAAGAAATAGTTGACTATCCTGCAAAAAGAACAAAATTTTTATCGAAGCATAATTGCTATTGATCAATTCCTATTTAAAAAAAAAAAAAAAAAAAAAAGTCATTCTATGTTGTAGAAATCCAACCCACCTTATAGAAATCAAGAACCCAAATAGTAAGTAGTAACATAAAAGTTGCATGTTCATTCCTCTGACTCCACTAGATAATCCTCCAGAAACAAATGTTCAAACAAAAAATCCTTTTAAATTCCAACTTGTGCCATGATTGGTTTGTCTTGAAATTGGGTTCTGTTGATAATATTGATTTTTCCCCCTTCTATGAAATACGTCTCTTTTTTGGGTTAGTATTTAGTTTGATATACAGAAGAAATACTTTTGATTGGATAAATATTTACTTAATTTAAACAAATTTGGTAGACATTCATACTTAATCCTTTGATTGTCCCTTATAAGTGATTAAATGACTATTTGATTTTTAAATTCATGCTCAAATTTTTTTAATCTATACAACCTACTTAATGGTAATATGATGATTTAACCAATATTTAATGTAAAAATATAAAACAAATCATAAGGGTTGCAATCCAAATTCAGACTCTACCACCCTCACCCAAACACGGCCTATCAAGGTTTAGTTTAGACTATAATGGATTGGTACAATTCGATCTTAATGGTTCGCAAATTGACACCTCTATTGTAAACCCAAACATATCCTCAATAGAAGGAATCCGGATCATCTCCCCGTTGGAGGAGCACAGAGTGCTCCCCGATGGTTTTCTAACCACAAAAACCAGTGGGTCCCACTGATGAAAATTTTTTATTTTATTTTTATTTTTTCCAAAAAGTATTTTTCACCCTGAGACCCACTGATCTTTGTTGTCAGGAAGGGTCGGGAAGCACTTTTGTGCTCTCCGTCAGGTCGCTGATCCGGATCCAATAGAAGAAGCTCTATAGTTACCCTTTTCATTAATGATGGGCATTGACCTGTTAGAGGATCATACGCTTTAACTCACTTGTAATTTCAGCTCGGTATATGTCTTGCCCACTACTAAAATTTCAGAATACTCTATTTCTTTTCCTACTAAAATTGCAATCACATTCCAATAAATGCGCCAAAATTGTATTTTCCCTGGAAGAAGAAAATTTTCGCGTGGCAAGTGGCAACTGAAAACTTATCCTCACTTCTGCATGTTTTCAAGACTGGCTCAGTAAAAACAAATATTCCATACGATTACATTTTCCGACATTTGTTTCATAAGTAGAAAAATATTTCAAAATAAAGATATTAACCAAAATCTATTTGGACCAAATTTTTGGAGCTTCAAATTTCGAATCCAATTGTTCTACCCACAAGGCAATGGCTTAAGCTTATGCTCTCTTCAACCCCTCCACCACATAATTAAGAGGGACACTTCTTAAATATTAATAAAGGGAATTACAAATGAATTCTTCTTAAAGAAAAGCACAATCCTCTACCCATATTAGATATTAGGACGCCCAAATGAGAGCTTCCTTCAACTAAAGACCTTGGCTAACGGGCAGCGAGATGGAAAACTGAAACCATCAATTTGAAGGAATTAATGGATGAAAAAGCGAAAGGAGAGGATACAGACCAGACAGGCATCACAATATCAACTCCTCGAAACCATTCAGCAATATGTTCTTCAAGGTAGGGTACAAGCATATCATCAGGAAAATAAAACTCCCAACATCATTACTCAGCTAGGAAACGAAAATAAATTCAAACAAGTTAAACCAGCATCATACCTTATGTACCCAAATAAAAATAAGAAAAGATTACAAGATACACTTCCAAATAAAACAACTCAAGTAGTTTCTCACCAGACTGCTAGTGTAATTGGACCCATTTCTCAGTAAAACTTCTCAAACAAGTTTTACCTAACCCAAAGAACTCCTGCGGCATCAAAGTGAAAAACAACACTATCTAAAGCCTTGCCACAAGACTACTTGATCTCCATACTGTTAATCAAAATATTGCATCTGACATGACATGCACTGTGTGAAGACAAATCATGTGATGTTTTCATGAAATGAAAAACTCCAAGCTGGTTCAGAAAAAACCTACCCGTAAAATCAGTAATCAGAAGGTTGGATGACATCATCAATTTTGAGAATCATCTTGACGACTTGAGTAGCCAGCAAGATCTGCTGCTGCTTTCCAATCAAAGTCTCAAAAACATTCTGTTCACGCATGTCATTTGTCCCAACTCCATTGCAATCTATCCCACAGCAGGGGTTGTTCTCCTGGAAGAAGAATCGATACATTGTTCAGCAATGAGGAGACCCATAAAAGAAAGACGCAGCACAACCATTAAGAAGTATCCATGCTTAAGAGCAACAGACCAAGCCGCCACAATAACACTCACATTGATTTGTTGAGACTTGACAGCAGACAGAGTTTCAATAGGTTGGAGGCCACTGTTCTCAGCAAGTGCCATGGGGATTGAGTCTAAAGCATCAGCATAGGCCCGGATAGCATACTGCAGGTAAAATGAAGCGTCAGCGATCTAGTTGAAAACACTACAGATAAACCATAAGTTAATTGTTTCACCGAGAAAGGGGGAGGATAAGAAGTGACGCATACGTACCTGCTCTATTCCTGGATATGTGTCTGCAGCAGCCTCAACAGCAAGTGAGCAGGAAATCTCAGCTGATCCACCACCATAAACAATAGAGTTGTTGCGGATTAGATTCCTAGTCACACACAAGGCATCATGGAGGCTCCGCTTTGTCTCCTCTATGATCATTGTGTTGCCTGCAGTATCACCACACCCCAAAAAGCTGGTCTTAGATAAACTGTTATACAAATTTTCCTGCAACTCCTCCATCCTCTTTCTACATTTTTCTCCTTTTTATGAATGAATTCCAAACCTATTAAGCCTTGCTTGTTAAGAGGGGACTACAAAGGGTTGGGAAAAAAGCTGATGCTGCATTTCAAATCCCAGCCCAACCTTGTTTTGTTTAATTTGTGGTGCTGAACTTACAAAAGCCCATGGAACATCATTAATTCCTTTGTTTAATGAAGTGGCACTGAGTAATCCCACCCAATTCTATCCAGAAGTCCACCAAATTGATGGGACTCTGGCTACAAGCATTTGCACCATAACAAACCCCATCAACTTGTGGGTTTCATCCTCCCAACAATCCCACACCACCATCCGTGCTAAACAAGTAAGGACTCCAATGTTTTTTACATGGAACTCCATCATGTGGGTTATCATAGAAAGAGAAGTAATTATATTCTGGAAGATCAACACACACATCCACCACCCGCATCAACTAAGAAAAACATGCCATCAACAGTGTGCCGCAGCCTGCAAGTGCTATGTCCAACTGTCACTTCTGTTACACCCTGTTTCCGCTGAACTGGAATGCAACACTGGAAACACTGACAGTTACTCTTAATCAAAACCAGGATCAAGTTGTTGTGTACATCCACTCGTTACAAGAATTAACCAAAACAAACAAATAGGGCTAAACAAGTAACAATAATAAATCATTGAGGACAGAAGGAAAACTTATCTTACTTCATTTCCATCAGAAGTCACTCGTTATAAGTTTCCCTTTTTGCCCTAAAAATATGGTATTATTATTTGTCTAAGCCTACTGGTTTGATTTGGTTAACAGCAACTTGATCTTGGTCTTGTTTGGGAGTAGATTGGAAAGTGTTTTCAGTGTTACATTCAGCAACTTTTGGTAATTCGTTTTTAAAATATGCAATAGTTTGCTGAATATTCTCAACGATGGGAAATTCTAGGAATACAAAGCAATGCCTTGGCAAGGACTTATTTTGCAAACTGCTCATGCCCTTCCTATTTTCTAAGACAACAATATCAGACTTCTTCAACCTACAAACTTGCAATTATGATGAATTAACTTTGATCAAGAGGGCAAGAAGGTGGAACAACATCAATGAGAAAGTTCATAATTTCATTTAAGGGACACAGAACTCAAAAAACATATCCCACTGAAAAAGAATTTGTCAAAGGCTTAAGCACATAAGAACTAATAATTAGGCATTTTTAACTCAAAACTCATTTCAAGTTAAAAATACCATTAAATGGCTTAAAGCACACATTAGTTCATAGTTTACTCCGAAATCAGATCTCACATGAGCTTCCCTTAATTTTGCCACATCCATCTCAACAGTCATAACTGCATTGCAAGTAGATAAACTTGGTGTAGCAGAGACTTAACATGTTGAAAATCTTGAGATGAATCTGTTGCAAAGCTAGGAAAGCAGAACGAATGATCATATCAGAGCTGATTTCAGGTAAGCTACAAGAAATTTGTTTGAAAGTGGCAGTCATGTTCAATGAAGGCCTGTAGATACTCCAGTATGTAGAAATGATATAATTCTGATTTAAGAAACTTAAAGAGCTAGGAGCAGACCTAAAATGAACCTTGGAGACAGGTTTAAAAATATCAGTACCTAGTATCACATGCAGAAAGATGATTTCAAGAGAGTATCACATCAGAGAGAGACCAGAATGCTAGACAGGTATCAAAATTATTAAGAAATACCCAAATACAGTAATCTTCAAGCATAAAACACAATAAATAATATATGTAAAATATAGCATCTTCAAAAAGGAGATCAAACTCCAATTAGAAGGGTGCATTTAATTGATATGATAGATGGAAGTTTCTTATACGTATAGACGTGCTAATACCAAAATTTTCTAGGTTTCATATCGTATTGATACTTTAAAGATACAATAGGTATGGTTAACATTGATAGATATGGAAGAATACTTAAAACCTTGCCTAGGAGAAGTTAGGAAAGACATGCATAGCTTAGGTCTTGTATCAAGTACAACCTCAAATACAGCCGACCGGAGGGCAAGGATCCATGTAGAGCCCATTAAGTAAGGGTATGGCTGAGTTGATGTTGTGAAGCTTCTTATACAACATGAAAATCTGACATGATAGTCAACTGAAATACAACCATACAACACAATGAATGTAGACAATAATCAGTTGAGCATCATGCATCAAACTCACAATAAAACATTTAGCACAACCTAAAAATGTGAGAACTCAAAACAAATGATCATAATTGTTATCGATAAGTGACATCTTCTGAGGAAGAGGACGAAAAGGAAAATATGATAGGGTGCCCTACCACCACGGATGAAAATAGTCACAGCCCTTGAATTTGCACACTGCTCGATATAGAGCATCCGGTCTTTAGTGGTCCCAAATGATTTTTCTCTCACTAAACCAGCCTGCAAAGAAATTTTCAAATAGCATCAATATTCCCCATCTATATTTCTAAATAGGTGAACTCCTAGTCACAAAGGTCTGTTACTTATCCAAAGTCCCAAAGAACCCACTCTGCCACATAGGTAGATAATGTGTGCACTCTAACCATTGGATAGGGTGGACATGGTCTAGACTAGCCAAGTGCCAAATTTCAAACTTCACCTAACAAGGTAGAAAATATGTGCAGTCAAGGAACTATAATCCAAGATATAACTTCACTTAATCAACCTTGACACAATCTTCCCATGTGAAAATTATGATCTGTGACGCTATTTTTCTTCAATGGTTCTGTAACAAGGTAGTATCCTTTCAGAAGTATGCTATCAAATCAAATGATCTGAAAGACTATTCAAACAGTATACATATTCATCAGTTGAAGTTCAACAGCAGACTCAAAACCCATCACTCCTGGAGGAAAAAAAAATTCAATACCAAAAAGATAAGTCTACTGCTAGAGTAACTAATAAATTGAAAATGGGATGAGCGGATGCAAATGCTTCACCTGAATAAAGAGTAAAGAAACATGTACAATCCAGTTTCCTCAGTTGAATTAGGATTAATAGCAAATGTTTCCTAAATGCAGTCCATCAACTTTTAATGGGATATGACATATCAGAACAGCTTCTAGTCACAGTTTAGGCATATTTTCTGCTGAATGGTGGTGGTATTTGTAGTAGTTAGCATGGGATTGCAATCATCATCAAACGCCAAGTGTGCAGAAAGGGAGCATGGCCATGGTATGTGAAAAACAATAAATGAGACAGCAAGCAGCTTTACGCAATTTCAGTAAGACAGTTACTTGATTGAGAACAGAATGGATGGCAAAATAGAGATAAGTAGCCAACCTCCAGTAATTGTATAAAAGATTTACAACCAAGACTTGGATGAAGACAAACTATACTTACACGCAAGCATATGGCTTATGTAACTCCCGTAATCAATGATCCTCTAATCACCTATCCTCCAACTAGGAATATTAACTGCAACATATTCACACTTTCTTACTCATTAACTTATGTTTTTGTTTTAGTATGAATGGCCCAAAAGTACATAATGATATTTATCTTTTTGGAAGAAGCAAGAACCAGAGAAGGTATTACCTTTCCTAGCTTTTCTGGTGTCAATTCGTGAAACCTCGGCACTATTCTTCCACCTATAAAAACCAGTTAGCAGTCATTAAGTAGAACAGTGCCAAAGAAAGACTTCAGAAGCTAGCTTGAAAGTGCAGCATACAATATGCATCCCCACACAAGCACCCCCCCCCCAAAAAAAAAAAAAAAAAAAAAAAAGAAAACCAAGAGGGGTGGTTTTTTTCTTTTTTTTTTTTTGGGGGGGGGGGGGAGAACAAAAAGATAACACGGAGCATACCTGTAGCTATTGCAATCAATTCTAACTCTACTCCACCAACCCATCTCACAGCAGGCAAGTTCCGGTGCATTAGTAAGTGATTTGCTTCATCATCAAATCCCCACTGACAAATAACCAGGGTAGCACCAACGTCCTAAAATGCATCTCAAGAAAAAGTAAGAAATACGTATACTGTAAAGAATGAGACTCCAAATAGCCTATGAGGCATAAAAACTAGGAAAAGAACATGTGTGTATGCAAGAATATTTTTTAAAAGACGTGAAATTTAAAATAACCTATAAAGGAGAAGAAATAGGAAAAATGGATGTTAGAATTTAAAAAAAAATAAAATAAAAAACCCACTATCAAACAGGGAACTTATAATAAAAAACAAAACCAAATATACCACTTCTCTTTTATGTGTAAAATGTATGTAGTATAATTAAATGTATGTGTAAAATGTACGTAGAGTTTTTGGGCTGTTAAGAAGCATTGTATAGATAAACTCAATGTCGAAGAAATCAGACTACTAAGATGGATGAGTGACAAAAATAGGAAGGATAAGATAAGAAATGATCATCTTAGAGCTAGAGTTAGAGTAGCTTAGATAAATGATATTCTACGAGAAAGTTGATTGAGGTGGCAAAGCCACATTCAACTGAGGCCCTAAATGCGCCTGTGTGGAGAAGCAACTTAATCTAGACCAAAGAAATGAGAAGAAACAAGGGCATACGTAGGATAACCTTAAGAGAAGTGATGAGAAAGAAATGCATAGCTTAGGCCTTGTATCTAGTATGGCCTCAAATAGAGCTGATTGGAAGGCAAGGTTCCATGTAGCCAACCCCATTTAGTTGGGAAAAGGCTTGGTGCTGTTGTTGTTGTTGTATAATTAAATGTACGTAATATAATTTAGCATGATAACATATTCTTCTCTAAGGTAACCTATAATGAAAGTAGAAACTCCACCATATTTAAAAGACAATAACCACACTAAGAACACCCAGAAAGAGAGAGAGAGATGTACAAAGTACATTGGAGATAGAAATCAAAGGAATAGGCAAATCTGTTTACTAACACTCAATTATATCATGTATCTCAGACAGTCATGTAGACCCATACCTTGCATTTCTGAACCATATCATCAAAGTATTTCTGTTCTTGTTGACGTAAAGTCTGGAACTTTTCCACTGTATCAATCTCAACCTTATGCTTAGTCTTGGGCTTAGGTGGCTCAAAGGGGCAAGTAAGAATTGCTATTTTAGCGTTTTCAATTCTCTTTGGCATCTGTGGATGGCTCATATCCTTGTCAACAACAATACCATCTATTAGCTCAGTGTCTTCCAGCTTCCCCCCAACTTTGCCCTCAACTTTAATTAAGTCCAAGTTAACATCCTTCCTCTCCAGATCAGCAACAGCAAGAACTGCTTTAACAGCAATCTCGGCTAATGAGCGTTTGCACCGATTCACGCTGCAAGAGAACACCAAGAAGTTCAGAACAAGAGGAAGTAACACATGTTGTGTGTAATCATTCAGTATGATAACAAGGGTAAAAATGTAGAAAGGATGAGTCATAAGCAAGATAGAGTATCAAAATGAGGCAATTCATAGGAACCATGGTATGAGATCTCACAAGATATCTCGCTTTTTTAACAAAGCGAGACGAGATCAAGGGCGAGATTCCCACATCTTGCCATATCTCGCTAGATCTCCCCAAATCTTGCTATATCTCGTTGAAACTCTAAAATTTCCCCCCCTTTTTTCCAGATTTCAGCTGGATTTTCAATTGGAACTATTCTTAGCACATCTACAACACCAAAGGAAGATCAATCATTCTCTGGCTTGTCTTATAAACTTATAAGTTACGACTTATATAGAACTTCTAATGGTTGTATAATTCTATTATTTTATTTTCAGAGTCGAGATTGGATACTCATATGGATGAAACTTTGATGACATTTAAGTTATTTGATGTATTTGATACACTTACTTTTCATTTATATGCCTTAAAAGTTTTATATTACATGTTGTATAACCTTGCATTCCCCAATCCTACAGCATTTCATATTCACACTTAAGGTAGTGATACGGAGAAATTATGATCAAACCGGGTTCATACCTGGTTCGACCCTCGACCCCGGTCGAGGCAGAGGGAACCGACTCGCTCCCGAGCGAACCGGATCCAGAAGATGGCTTGCTGAAGAAGAAAACTGATTCAGCTACAAGCATGCCCTAATCCTACTTATGGATTAGGGTAATTACCCTAATGATGGCAGACTCGAATTGACGGCTGTGGCTAATCATTATCGAAGGGATAATCATCGCATAACCTAAAGAGTTATCTCAGGAGTCCTCTACTAGTCCAAACTAGTAAAAGTCTGTTGCTCAATGGATCTATCTATTAAGATCCAACGACTACCCGAAGAAGGCTCAAGTGCATCCAACGAAGGAGATTCGAAGGTACACTCTATATAAACCTCACTACCATACGAGGTGAGGGAGATCGAAAACACAGAATCTGAGACTCAGGTTCAGATACATCTTGATAGACTTAAACTATCAGCGGCTTACGATCTAGATCACTTTTCCCAGTTCTTCATTCCTTAGCTCTGTGCTTCTAGCAGAGCCGTTTGTGATTAAGTTCATCAACTGACTTAGCCATCGGAGGTGGACTCCCGACCTCCGCGGTCGGGCCACATCTGACGCTTTCGTTTTGCAGGTCATCATGAGGAGATCTAAGGGCTGAGCAGATTTTGAACGCATCATTTGGCGCCGTCTGTGGGAACGACTTGAAAAGCGATGGTGACTAGATCAGCAGCCGCAGCAGCCACCGCACAGCGCAATTCCGGTGTTCAGATCCCTGGAGCGAATAATCCAGATATTCCCCAGGGAAGCCAAAATCCTATCGAGGTAGATGATGGTCAGAGAGGAGGTTATCCTCCTGATACATTCCAAGATCAATTGGATCAGGTAAGGATTCAACTTTTGGAGGTGAGCCAAGCACTCTGCCTGCTCACCAGACGAGTGGTTTTACCACAAGAACCTGATCAACGCGATTCAGGGAGACGTGCGTTACCACGTGATCAAAGATTGGTGAAGACCGGAATATCGGTCGAATTTTCGTGAAGGAGACCGAGGACCTAGGAGGATTGATGATCAACCTAGGCGAGACGATCGGTTCGACGGACCGCAAGAGAGTACAACCGATTCAAATACAAGGTTGGATACGGGGGTAAGAACTCACTCACCAACTGGTCGAAGAACCGTTCGAGATGATCGAGCAGTTCGCGACGAGCGGAACGTTCGGGAAGGACGGGCTGTTCGTGATGATCGGGTAGCACGGGATGATCGTGTTAATCGAGGTCGTGATCATATTCTTGAAGATCACCCGACCCAGATTGGTCGAGAATTGGCCAACATCAATGAGAAATTAGGGCGATTGGCTAAGGGCGGGATTCCCGAAGATATTTACTCAGTCATTCGGAAGACCCCCTTTGCCGAGCCAATTGCGGGATATCAGTTTCCCCATAACTTCCGTTTGCCTACCTTTTCTACATTCGATGGCTCCGAAGATCCAACAGCTCACATCGGCTATTACCAACGAGACCATGGCGTTTCAAGTAATTCCGATGAAATTTTATGCAAGGTTTTTTGGTTTATCTCTAACCGAGTAGCACAAAAGTGGTTTTCAAACCTCCCCTCTGGAAGGACCGTAAACTTTGATGAATTGGCGCGCAAATTCATAGGGCGATTCCGAGTGGAATACGAGGTCAAGAAAACGGAAGAAACCTTGTTTCTTGTCGACAAGGAAAGAACGAATCAATCGAGAGAGTTTCTGAAAAGATTCAACAAAGTAACGATGGAGATAAAAAATTTGGATGAGCAAGTAGCCAAAACTGCTCTATTCACGGGACTCACTAATCGGAAACTCCTGGAGTTATTACTACAGGATATGCCTGCGACTTATGCTTGAGTTGGTACAGAGATGCCGAAAGCGAGGCTGAAGTCATGGAGATTCTAGACGCGCGCCAAGGAGATAATAAAGTCTCCAATAAGGAACAGAAGGCTCTGACGCGAAAGCGAAGCCAAAGAAAAATGTCCGTGATCGGGTTGGAAAATCTCAGGCTTGGCGCCAAAGGTCTCCCGGTAAAAGTGAGTATACTCCATTGAATGTTCCTCGGGCTGATATTTTAAATATCATCAAAAGAAAAAATATCTTGAAGTGGCCGCCTAAAATTCTTTTGAAACCCGGAGAGCAACGGGATCGAGAAAAGTATTGCCGATTCCACAAGGACTATGGTCATTATACAAATGACTGTCGTCATCCCGAAAGCAGATATTGAGAGATTAATATCTCGGGGACATTTGTCCGGTTTGTTATCGAAGGAGGGAGGAGCCACGTGAGCCACGTGCAGCTGCTCCTAAAAGGGATCGTTCGGTTAGTTCAGAACGATCGAGGGAGGCCCCGAAGTCTAAGAAGGGCAAGGAGGTGATTGAAGCTACTCGGTCACCGATCCTTACCATCTTCGGGGGACCAGAGCCCGAATCACTCCGGAGCCTGAAAACAAAATCCAAATTTGTTGGAATCGGAGAGACGCAGAAGCGAAAAAAGCTGAATGGTGAAGAT
Source organism: Hakea prostrata (assembly GCF_041222555.1). Lineage (NCBI taxonomy): Eukaryota > Viridiplantae > Streptophyta > Magnoliopsida > Proteales > Proteaceae > Hakea > Hakea prostrata. The sequence continues at coordinate 15,306,937 of NC_142607.1, read as the reverse complement.
TCTATCACCTTTAGCGAGGAGGACGAAAGAGATGTTTGTTTACCTCATGATGATGCCATAGTCATCAAGGTAGAGATTGCACGTCGGGAAGTGCATATAGTTTTGGTTGATACGGGGTCTGCAGTGACCTAATTTCTTACGAAGTGTATCAAAAATTGAAGGTGGATCGGGACTTGATGAAACCTTCATCCACACATCTATATGGTTTTGCGGGGTCATCTCAGCGGTGGCGGAAGGATCGGTCCAGTTGGACTTATCTATTGGAAGTTTTCCTAAGGAAACAACCGTCCAAATCAATTTTTTGGTGGTTCGGGAATTGCCAGCTTATAATATTATCCTCGGGCGACCATCTTTATCCAAGATAGGTGCAATTGTTTCGACAAAACACCTGAAGATAAAATTCCCGACTGATATGGGAATTGGTCAAGTCTCTTCGACCCGGAGGATCTCTCGGCAA